>NW_011348648.1:0-4925 GCF_000735185.1 Notothenia coriiceps
ACGGAGGCGTTTCAGGCATGGGGGGGGGGGGGTGTTTGAGAAACTCCCTCCAGAGGGGACACAGGGATTTTAGACTTTGCAGACCATTTACATGCACACAAACCTATAGAACACACTACAGGAGAGGGAACACTCCAAAAAGCCTCTTTAATGAATCATCTTTAAATAGCACATGGAGGACAGTATGAGCGTTTGTTGTGCAATAAAAAATGTCAGTTCTACCACCTGTTACGCACTAATATATTACCTCCTGGCTTCAAAGAGGTTACTGCAGCACATTTATAGATGATATTTACAACTTAAAGTCAGCCTGTATGCATTAGTACAGAGCTTCTTTGGAGATGGGACAGCAGGGCGTGATTTTTCTTTATGTATGCCGTCACCTAGGGCTGCACCAGATGGAAGGACACCAAAGACAAACAATAACTTTGTTAAAAGTCAATGACATCCAATGCAAACATTGCAGAGGAATGGGTAATGTACAGCAAGATGATGCTACATTGTCCCATCTCTCCCTTGTGAAAGCTCAGTCATATTCTGACATCACATCAATGCTTTCATCGGATGCTGCTTCGAACAAATGTCCAGCTAATGTTGCGTTGTGCTGAATGTCTCTGAGATGCCAGAGCTCCTCAATATGTTTCCTAGTGATTACAAATAATGACACCACTGCGGCTCCAAAGTAAACTAACTAATGGTAACACACAGTAATAATGTGGAGCAGTTAGCAGTCTGACACTGCCTTTATCTTTCTCACCCTGCAGAACACTTCATGTCATCACACAAACAGGATCTTGTGATCTATGACAGCCTTTTTCTTCCTCAATAGCCTGTGTGGATTGGCAGGGATAAAGTAAACTTTTGGAGGAGAGGTTTTGATGGAATACAAAGGATGTGTTATCTGTGTTTGTTCTCTGTCACAGCTTTGGCCTTAGGAAGGCAAACACTAGCAGCAGTGTGGCTCAGTGCTCAGCGCTGTGTGAGGAGGGGGAAAACTGCTCTGCTTTTATTAGCTCACACATGTTCTCTGAGGATTTGTTATTGATGTTATATTGATTGCACATGGATGTAAGCCTGAGACAGGGACATGCACAGACATTTGGAGGGGCTATTGCTCTAAACTGGAAAAAGGGCCTCCCCCCGAAAAAAAACATAAGACCTTTTGAAAATTGTAACTTGTTTTTAATGTAAAATAAACCAAACGATTTTTACATCAACTAAATTGAACAGTAATTCACATCTCATAACAAAATAAGCTAAGGCGACTACTTGCATTCGGTGACTTGATTTTAAAAATGTTTTGCGGTCCATATCTCATTAAAATATCTAATGTTAGTAACTATTAAAGACAAAATGGGGACAATTCTGTTCTAATGTAGTTTCTGTTCTGCTGTGCAGGACATACTGATAAAATAGGGCCTCTAACTAATTACCTTAAATAAACTCACTAATTAATTAAACCAGTTCAATTCACATTATTCTTATTCTTATCATTCTTTATGAGCGCAGTAACGATAAGGTATCTAATTACTTATTTATTTAGTATTCCATAACTTAATAACAGAGATGGTCAAACTAAAGTCGTATAGACATGGCAGAAATCCTACAATGAAGCTGGACATTGAACTGTTCACCCATGAGAGGGCGATCAAGAAAAGAGAGCGATCGGCCCCGTTGAGGAAGTTTACAGATGAAAAGACACAGAAAGACAGAAGCACAATAACAACAAGTAGGCTATATTTAGGTGTTTTTTTGTAAATAACCGACGGTATCAAGAGGAAGTAAAGTCCCCTGGTTTGTCCCTTATACCCTAACTGCCATGATGAGACAACTCAAAATTAAGTTTCCAAAATCCGACACTGAGGTAGTCTTAACGCACCGGAAGATGACAGCGCTGACAAAGCGTGTTTCCCGCAGCGAGACGCTACAATACTTATTGTGGGCTTATCATGTTGATTCGGCCACAACCGAAAAAAGAAAAAGAAACTCTCGCTCTCTCCAGAGGGGCAGGTCAGCCAAAAATGCCAAACGGGCCGTTGCCCGGGCAACATTAGCCCGTACCTCTGCACGTTCCTGGCCTGGGCTCTAGTAAATTAATCAATGTACATTAGCTTGTTATCACCAACACAATGCAACATCCATAAGCAAGGACAACAATATGTCACATATTCTGACTGTCTGTGTTATGCCAATTTGGCACTGATACCAATATGTGGGCAAAATTAAACATATTTAGCTCATGTAGCAGCCTCTTCTGTTTGAAGGACTGTCCAGTGCAGGCGTGTCAAACTCATTTTATTTCAGGGGCCACATACAGCCAAATTTGATCTCAAGTGTGTCGCACCAGTCAAATCTTACCATAATGACCCTTTAAATAACGACAACTCCAAATTGTTCCCAAAGTACATTCTGAGAATGTTCACGTAATGAACGAAATATTTAATTATTTTACATTCCTATCTACATCCGTGAAATAATCCTGACCACATGAACTGACACATCACCATAAAAACTAAAGTGGGAACTATTAAGTAAAATCTATAGATACAAAATACATAAAGTTGTGAAAATTGCAGTTCAATGTCTGTCTTTGCAAAGTCCTCCCATACGTTTGACACCCCTGTTCTAGACTGTGATGAATTAAGAGACAAAAGAAGAGCACTGTGACAGTTTAGAGACGGGCAGGGTTTCTATCCTACAGACTGAGGTCAAGGTCTTCATGCTCTTACCTATCACAACTGAGCTCTCTTCAATCTCTAATTGGAACAACCTCTTTAATTGGGTTTGGTAACTATGGAGACGGTAGCCCCGTCTGGGAGCTGATAAGCTGGAGGAGACACCTTCAGCAGAGGAGATAACGCTGAGGCGGCCTTGCCTTTGCAGCAAGGGAACTGAAGCAGATGTGTGTGAGGAAGTGTTGCATCCACGTCCCACACACTCCTGAGCTACAGCTGCTCAATAACACGCGTCTGGAAAAGTGACGGTAAGTAAGATGCATACATGTCTAGATCTGCCAATGATTGAGTAGAAATTCTGCTTTACTAAAACGTGTTTTTAGACAATTTGTACTGAGAAGGATTATATTATTCAGGGTGACAGTAGCCGATCAATTCATGGCAGATTTATGTTGGTCAAGTACAATATTTTTCGGTATCAACTCACCATGAATTGCAACCTTCAAGTTTAAAAGACTAAACTAAACCTCAGCTAAAATATATCCATTCAAATGCTAAATGTTCATAAAGAAAATGCTTTATATTTATATCCCACTCCACTACATTTATAAGACTGGTACAGTTACTGTTTAGATTCAAATTCTGGAATAAAACAAGAGCATAAAAACAGCACCATATTCAAAATGTAAGCATTGAGTTTGTAAACATTACATTTGTTTTATTACAATCTTTGTTCTTCTAAGGTAACATATGTCTGTGCATGATGGGCGGACATTTCCCTTTGAATTTAATTAAAGCTCCTGAGTAATTGTCCCTCCACTGAATATCAAACCTGAGACACAGTGTGCTAGTATCACGAGGTCTGATGAAAGTGCAATGTTATCAAAACTTTTGAAAAAACTATAAAATGAAAGAATAAATATGTTATCTGGATAATATTGTGTCCCTACCTCTATACCATATACAGTATATATGAGTTTACTTTGATCCTAAGTAAAAAACTCTTTTAGACGGCTTAGTGGAATATTTGGACATCTTTTGTATTTTCTGCTAGCAGACCAATGCTCTCATCAGGGAGTACTGTATCATATCAATTTGATGTCAGCTGTGGATAACAAATTTGTTTTCTCTAACAAAACACTGTGGAATATGTTTTGATTACTTATTTTTTATATTTGTGTAAAGCACTAAACTTTGAATTCATGATCGCTAAACTGTCCCCAGTAAAGAGAAGAAAAAGAGAAGGAAAGAGTTTAAAAGAACACAGACAGGAAGTAAACACTAAAGGGAAGGCAGAAGAAGACAGACAGGAAGTAAACACTAACAGGAACACGGTATGGGCTCTGGCAGTGTTTAGAGACGTTAATGACCCTCAAGTCCCAAATCATGGGTTCTGCTACTGCCATATTGCAGTATATTGCCATATTTTAAGTGTTATTTTGCAAGTTCCCCAACAGTAAATATTTTAAATATAACAATACATCACTGGAGTGCCCATTTTCTCCAAAATATATAATGTATGTTAATCAAAAAGTATAGGGATCTAATTTGAACCATAACAATTTTTCTGTCTTATAGATTTGTTTGTCACTTGTTATTGCTGGTATCCAAAAAACATATGATAAAAATCTACTTTAGGTCCATAATGTATTTTATTAGGTAGTTATTTCACTCAAACTATGTCTGGCATAGTGGACTTTTTTTTATAAGAATATCTCATGCTTGCAGTACTAAGAAGTATTATTTTCTTCCTGTCAATAAAGAAACAGCTAACAGTGACATCAGACGGAGATACAGTGGGGCAAAAAAGTATTTAGTCAGCCACCAATTGTGCAAGTTATCCCACTTAAAAAGATGAGAGAGGCCTGTAATTTTCATCCTAGGTATACCTCAACTATGAGAGACAAAATTAGAAAGAAAAAAATCCAGAAAATCACATTGTCTGATTTTTAAAGAATTTATTTGCAAATTATGGTGGAAAATAAGTATTTGGTCAATAACAAAAGTTAATCTCAATACTTTGTTATATACCCTTTGTTGGCAATGACAGAGGTCAAACGTTTTCTGTAAGTCTTCACAAGGTTTTCACACACTGTTGCTGGTATTTTGGCCCATTCCTCCATGCAGATCTCCTCTAGAGCAGTGATGTTTTGGGGCTGTCGCTGGGCAACACGGACTTTCAACTCCCTCCAAAGATTTTCTATGGGGTTGAGATCTGGAGACTGGCTAGGCCACTCCAGGACCTTGAAA
>NW_011348649.1:0-3048 GCF_000735185.1 Notothenia coriiceps
AGTGTAAACACACATACGTATAATGACAGATAGATGACGAATACATTAACATATACTAAATAGTTACATTGGGTTTTTAGCACCTGGCTGATAAGGGCACAAGCTCTTACGTTGGTAATGATTGTATAAAGCAAGGGTAATCAATAAACAGATACCATCGGTTAGAGAGTCTGGCCATCATTCAGTCGGGGACGCTACAATTAGTATAGTGAACGGTTAAATCGGTTTACTGATAAAGATTTAGCCCCAGAAAGCACATGGCTACTTAGCATACAAAATGACGTCATTCTGCATGTTAAGTAGCCATGTGCTTTCATGTTATCGGCTGAATCTTTATTTATTGATTAGATCACGTTACTCTGATGATAGTGTTCAAGACAGCCTATATGTCTGAACTCGATCCTTAGAGTAATGTGTTACGGAGCCTTCTCTTCAATATTGTTTCCACATAACAAGCATTTTGCGCTGCTCTTTTCCAATGGGGAAGAAGAATGTGTGAAAGCATACAGTACGATGCGGGATGTGTCTCTAGACATCTTTAGACTGGAAAAGCGGGGCCCCGTACGTGAACTCGCCTCACAGGTGCACATGCCAGAATGAATCATCAGACTCCAGAGAAAACTTGCTCGAGTCCGAGTCCGAGTCCAAGTCAGAGCGTCAATGTACAAATCGAGTCCGAGTCATCGTGGGGGGAAAAATTCACGAGTCCGAGTCCGAGTCCAAGTCAGAGCGTCAATGTACAAGTCGAGTCCGAGTCATCGTGGGGGGAAAAATTCACGAGTCCGAGTCCAAGTCAGAGCGTCAATGTACAAGTCGAGTCCGAGTCATCGTGGGGGGAAAAATTCACGAGTCCTAGTCCAAGTCAGCGTTCGCGTCAATCAGTGCGCGAGTCCGAGTCCAGGACTCGAGTACTCCATCTCTGCCTCACTGCACGTCACTGCAGAAGCTTATATATAGACATCTACGTTTTTTGTGCCCCACCACTTTTGTACATATAAAAACGCCACTGGGTATAGGAAGCTCTTCTCAGAGTCTAGACAACGTCTGCATTTTTCTTAGAAATCGGAATAATTTAATCTTGTCTAATAAAATACTTAACTTAGTCCCTGACAAAGACCAGGGGACAGTAGATATGCTTTGGTCACAGGAAGTCTGCACAGAGGAATCTTTCTTCTTCTTTTGTTTAAAAAAACATTGACACTGCTAACCTGTGAGCAATTGAAGAACCTGAGAATCTGAGATGGAGCTATTGCGTTCGCTGTGAAGACTCTTTTAAGTACTTCTGTATATAACTCCATAAGAGATTATTCATAAAGGTCAGTGACACAGGACTAGATGGTCCGTACTACTTTAATTAAGTGTGTTCTCTGCTGCCCAGTCAGCGACAAAGGGCAAAGGTAATCTCAGAATCGCAAAGATTACAGCGCCATCTTTGACATGCAAACTGCTTTCTCTGTGACATTTTCTGGTTTGAGTAGGTGCTTAAACGGAGAGATGTAGATGAAAGTTTGTTTCATCACAGCTTATCATGTTACCCATCTACAGTATCTCTGTGAGACAAGTTTAAGGACTAATGAGTCATTTTGAGTCAATCTACACTCTTAGTTTACACATACTGTAGATGCAAAGTTTTGCGAAGTCAGATATGCACAACCTCAATTCAGAGTTACAATTGTATTAAACTGATTTAAATAAGTTATGGACCAGATCTTGTTACTAATTCTAACTGTTATTATTTTCCTTTTAATGATCGCCATATTTATTAACCAGCTGATCAGTGTTTAGATTCAGTGTGTTATTCTACCTAGATTATACCCAGATTTATTGTAGCCTTCCAGCCTCACAGTTGGGAGAACTGGTCCACTCACTGACAAGGCGGGGAAACCATAGCAGCTAAAAATAGAATGCCAGTGTATACGTTTATGTTTCCTGACAGAACAGATACAGGAAGCTTTTATTCTGCCATGTCCATCTGCTCTAGCCAAGGACAATGTCTCCCGGAGGCCGGAAACACACAGGAACTGATTCCTGGCTCTGTGTGTTTCCGGCCTCCGGAGGGGGAGAGAGTAGTTTTCCAAACTGTCCATTATCATCTAATCACAAGCTAATTTAGAGATGATCCATGGTTCAACTTTGACTTACAGTATTTAACAATTGTACTTGTTTTCCAAAAATCCTTATGCCTAAACGAAAAACTTAAACCCATGATGAGTGTTTTCAAATATGTCATATTTACTGTATCACAATCCAGTGTTAAAATCAGAGACATGTATTATATTACCGGAGAGTAAGTCTTTACTAATTCCCAGTAAAAGCTATGTTAATGATCCAGGTGGTTATGCATAATCAAAATGCAATAAGGGCTTTTAACAGTGTAACAATAAAAGCTTGGGTAGATAATTCTGAGATTTTTGCATACTTTTAAATGATAAGTAAACAAAACATCAATTACGAATTTTCCGGTTGGCCAAAATAAACATTTTCTTTGGCAAAAAAACAGATCATTTAAAAATCCACGAACAAGTTCATCAAATGTCTGTTTTTCCAAGCACAAAACTATCCAAAAGTCTGTTTGTTTACATTTTGGTAAATCTGCAGTCATGGAGCTTTGAATATTAAATGGTCTGCATTTATATAGTTTTTATAGTTTTGAGTACATCCCAATGTGAAGTATTGCAAAATGCAGTGTATTAGGAGCATCAATGGTGCACATAACTGTCATAAAGTTCAGTGTGTAAGCAAGAAAACCACTGCTGCGGTTCATTCTTGAGAGTTCATTTTTTTGTGAGTGATAAAAGCCAATCAGTGGTAAGGATCTCAGCCTGTCGTCACTGACGTTGAATCAGAAAAACAAAACACCAGCCATTGAAGCTGGGCGAGGGCACAAAGAGCTCACAGATCCTGACATTTGTTCTCACACTGGACACATATCATTGCTTGTAACCAACAGACTGTCTATGGCATGGGTGCCCAACCTTTTTTGAACCAACAGCTACTTTTAAAGATGCCAGTCTGCCGAGATCTACCAGTCCAAATAGAGAGGGGGGG
>NW_011348650.1:0-1146 GCF_000735185.1 Notothenia coriiceps
ACATGTAAACGTGTAACACTGAGCGTGAGTGTGTGTGTGTGTGTGTGTGTGTGTGTGTGTGTGTGTGTGTGTTGTTCCTCACCCTGTCACTGTTCTTGTATTTGTCCCACTTCTTCACCATCTTCAGCCACTTCTCCACCCTCTCGATCTCCAGCTGCTTCCTCTGAGGTGGAGACAGAAACAGGTTATCACTCAACAATACTAATGCAGGTTCTAAGGGTGTAGCAGCTAATGTAATTATAATGTTACTTATCAGATTTACTAAGGCTAGATCAACTCAAAATAAATTAGTTTAATTGGAGGGCCGCCGTTTGCTTGACTTTCCTCCTTTTCTTCTGACTGCAAAAACTTCTGTGGGACTCAGGTGGAAGTCCATTCCTTGGTGTGTCTTTGTATTCAGAACAGAGAGGATTCAGAACGTACCCTGTTGTCAGGAAACATTTAATGATAACGGCAACATATGTGCAACGGCAGTGAATTTCCCCCCGTTTTCAGTAAGGACGGGTTTGGAAAGATAACGTGCGAGCTAGCTGTCAAGCTATAGGAAGCTTATTTACGTATTTCTGTGTCTGGGCGTGATTACGTTTAGTTGTCTCCTTTGTTGGACAGCTGGTTTTAAATTCACCAGTGGGGTATTTATTGATGTATTTTATGTCGTAGAACAAAACGTTAGAATTTCTTCAGCTTGTGTTAACACAGGCCTTTATTCAAGCTAACAACCAAAAACACATTCAAAAAGCCACTGACTCCAGACCAGGGGACAGGAAGTGATACAATTCTGACTTATTTCAGGTTTTAGGACTCATTCCTGCTCCACTCTGTTGACACCTGACACCTGATCTCCTCCTTTACCTTTTCCTCGTGTGCCGTCGGGGCCGGCAGCTCGTCTTCACTGAAACAGAGTAAGAACCGTCAGAGACTCACAGGGAGCTGCTGTCTGCATGTGGGCAGAATACAAATCACCGACTCACTGCATGAAGCCGAAGCGGTCGATGACTTTGTAGATGCTGAAGTCGGGATCTTCCCAGGGGTCGATCTGCACCCCGCCCTGCCTGCCCTGCACACACACACACACACACACACACACACACACACACACACACACACACACACACACACACACACACACACACACTACACAACTAC
>NW_011348651.1:0-2050 GCF_000735185.1 Notothenia coriiceps
CGGCTGGCTCTGCTTTTGACAGCCAAAATAGAAGTTATTTGTGAATAAATGTTTTGAATTATGAATACTGGACATAGTAGGCTTAAAAACATTTTAGTGACCATTGCAAGTGACAAATACATATTATAATTTCAGACCCCCCCTAAATGTTGCTGTTGAGGCTTTCAGGGGGGCTCAGGTGTTAAACGGGGGGGTCGAGCTCCCCCGGACCCCCCCGTATTTCGCACACTGCCTGTATTGCTAAAATATATAGATTATGCAAGACACTACAGGGGTATAGAGTATTTGATTCTATTAGTAATATAGTTCCACATGAATCACTATCTAATGATAACTTTTGGTGAAAGAAGGAGAAAGTTGAACACCTAAATGTGTACTTTGGATGTTGTTTTTTTCACTAGTCTGAAAAAACATGTTCCGGATCAATGTTTTTGCCTTAATGTATAATGTAATTGTATGATTGTGCCTTCAGTATTAAGTATAAAATGTATCGAATGCTTACTTCACTATGGAACATAAGGACCAAATGCAACAGTATTCCATAGAAATAAATACGAAATACATAATTATACCATATGGGTGAGGCAGGACAGATGTATAGTTTTAGAGCAAGGTCAAAAAACATGGACGAAACAGCAGAGAATTACTTTCCTACAGTTGGTATCACAGTTATTATGCACATCATACTCTTCCCCAATGCCGGTGGCAGAAAAATCCATTAGAGCTGTGACATCTGTTCATCATCGATGTGGAAATGTTAAAAAAGTCTTTGACAATGACTTTGTCCGTCTATCTAAACTCAGCGGCAGCCCAAGGACATGAGCAGAAGGAGATGTCATTATTTGATGGCATTTTCCTGGATTGCCTCTGAATGATGATAACATTACCGGACAAAATCAAATGGGAGTGTTAAATTATATATTATTGATCATTTGTCCTTATCAGTCCGGCCCAGGGCCCGCTCTTCCTGCTCACATTGTCCTCTGTGTTCATGTTCATCTCTCTCTGATAAAGTAAGGGAAATATTTCCGGATATTCAATACCGAAGTTTTATGTTAACAAAAAAGACAATTTCCACCTTCCACCAAGGATTGATGACCAGGCTTTTTTAAAACATTTATTTTAATTTGTTAAGTAAAATTCTTAAATCTTTGTAATTGATTGTCACAAACAAGTCACATTGACTAATAATTGTGGTTACCTTTTTTTTTACTTACCTATTCCATGTAATGCATAGCCTACCATCGCTCTAATTTGAAGCAACCTTTGAATTGAGGATTTTTTTTAAAGCATATCACTTGATTTTAGGGAAGAGATACACAAAACTACTAAACAGGTAAAGGGGAAAACCCTTTTTTGTAATTTGGTTGCAGGGGCGGATCAAGACAAATATTGATGTGGTGGCAAGAGGGTGGCAGGAGAATTGCAGGGGTGGCATCCCCTGGCAGAAGTATATGATGATTTAATCGCAGTCATATCAATCAATGTTAACTTGGAAAGCCACAATATTGATATTTTAACTCAATAACATTAGGTGACATTATTGTGGCACATCAGTAAAGCCTTAAATATAAATATATAAGGTTGCGGACATAATTGAATGAATTTTAACTGAATGAGTTGGTTTAACTCTTAGACCAGCAGGGGTACCAAATATGCAGACTGCTGCAATAAGTACATTAATTAACTGTCTCATCGATGTGTGTCTGTATGAATATGATAATATTAACAATCATATTATTCCTATCAGCTGTCAATCACTTTTATGATTCACATATTCAGTGTTATTATTAAATAAACTATATTTTTTGGAGGAGTTAATGATGAACGTTCCTCAAGATGCTTGCTCACCGTCCTTCAAATTTGAAAGACCAGTGATTACTATCATAATTCAAAAGAATCAAAGGAACAGTTCAGCGCCCCACAACTTCATTGCAAACAGTTACAACCTTGACTTTACATCAGAAAGAACAAACATTAAAGAAATGACTAACTGCATCAATTAGGGTTAAAAAAACGTGTATTCAGCTAAAACATACACATCGCTGCA
>NW_011348652.1:0-2109 GCF_000735185.1 Notothenia coriiceps
TTATATACCCGTATAGAAACAGTGTTTGAACGTCTTTGATTTGTCTTTACCTGCCTCCAGTCTATGTAGTCCTTGTAATCTAGGTTGATAAAGGTCATCAGCAGGAGTTCAGCTTCTGCTGTGTTTGCTCGGCTCTTGCTCAGTTCATTCACAATATCCGTGAACCATTCCTTATATGCATTTCAATTATGTTCCCTTGCATATTGTCTTTATTGATTCACTGGTTTCTGTGCTTGTGCTTTTCCTTATTTCCAATGATTCTGCCTCCATTTAAAGCATATTGTAGCTAAAGACAGATATTTCCCTCAGTGGTTGGTCGAGACCTAAACCATAGCATAAAGATGGTTAGTAATGGAGTAACATTTACCACTTGGTCAGCTACACAAATGCTATTGTTCCTCTGTTACTGCAGGATGTGTAATTACTAATTATGTAACTGTTTACTATGCGCCATATCCATTTTTATTTTTAATAATATCGGTCAGTTATCCCACAACTTGTTTCTGCTTCCCCCAAGCACCCCAAAAACATTTGTCTTTGTAGGTGTCAAAGTATTCATGATCAGAATAATGCCTTATTTTCATGCAAGTTTTAATAACAGGAAGGGGTGGTTATCTTGGTGTCATGAACTTCAAGATGCTAGATAGTGCATATAGGTACAAATAAATGGATAGTGTTGTATTTCAACTAATAGACTCGGTATTAGTAGTGTAACGGCAAATAAACCAAAACATAGCAATATAGATATAAGGCCTTTCTTTGTCCCATATTCTATACAGGTTAAGGCTTCATCTTTCAGACTGACTGTTTGTTGTGCAGTCCATCATCTTTGTATCTTGTTTGGTGTCTGTTCTATGCTTTGACAACAAAGGGTTGTTGGTACTGTCCACTGTGTGAAGCTGAGGGTGGGGAGAGGAAGGAGAGAGGGGCACCTCGGGTTTGATCCGGCTCTCAGGAGCTCTGCGTGGCTCTCTGCTGCAGGAAGGGAGGAATGCTAGGTGAAAGGGCACTGACGGCTGCCAAAAGTGCTACGTGTTTGCTACCCGCTGTACACACACACACACACACACACACACACACACACACACACACACACACACACACACACACACACACACACACACACAGCGAGCTAAATGTTGACTAGCTGCAGTGTTTCATATGTAATCAAATGTGCATTTCAAGGACTGACGCACACTTTTAAAATCAATGGAGATGTTTTGGACAATCCAAAATCTGACTAATATCCTGTAATATCTTAGTGTCAGCTGTCTTATTTAAGTGTCTTAAATCCAATCATGCATGGTACAGGAAATATCGTTTTTCTGATAACTCAAATGTAATTTGCTGATAATTATAGCCAACCTCAGTCAACAAATATATGAAATGAAAATCTATCCTTTCACAGTTTTCACAGGCTCGTATATCTGTTATGGTGCAACAACAACTGATTCCAAGGCCTCTACAGCTTGTTGTTGTTGGGGTTAGAATGCTCAGAGATTGCACTGTATTCTGCCTTACCATAGTATTCTAGGCAGAAATCTATTTTACTGTAAATGGATGAAGCATTTTCTGAATTCCACTGCTCAAAGTATTTCTGTTTTTCTTTTTCATTTTAAAAATACTGATATTTCATGTTTCCACAGTCATTTGAAAAACAGATGTCAAAACAATATATATTGCATGCCTTTCAATTTCAGACTTTCGACCAGTGCACAGATAGCGAGATGCAGTTGGTGATTATCTCACTTCCTTTTAAGGGTATAGTCAAATAATGATCAAATGGACAGCTTTATGGATTCAAAATCAATCAACCACAACAAAAACACCACATTTCTTCTCGTCATCTGGCTTTTTTTGTACAACTATGCAACAATGAAAACACATAAGGCCGTAATGCTGAAAATACTGTCGCTGTGTTGAAGGAAAGAAGTTGATTAAAGACACCGTAAGCTGAGATATATTATGAAACACAGCATCTTGGAGGAAATGCGTCTGACTTCCTCAGTGATGTAGAAACAGTGCACATGGGGACCCTGCAGTCACTTAGCAAAAGCTACTGTCCTCCGTCAGGACACTGAGACTGCCAAAGGCACACAGGGGGATAGG
>NW_011348653.1:0-3497 GCF_000735185.1 Notothenia coriiceps
AGTGACGAACCGTGTCTATCACAACTGGACCTTCTGTAGTCATACACACAAACCCCCCGCCGCCATTATACTGTCCGTGTTTTCACTGAATTGTCGTCTTGAAAAGGGTACTCACAACAATTCCGCAACAACTTCATCTTCACCTGTTGCACTTGTCTTTTCAACGTTAAAAACAATAAAACGGCATGAATTGCTTCGTCACGTTCCTCTGTCTCGAGCCAGTGAACTAGCGGGCCTTCTAGAGCAGTGATTCTCAAACTTGTTTCAATAATGTACCCCCTTTGAAAAAAGAATTCAGCCAAGTACCCCCTGATCAGCGCAAAAACTATTTGTTAGGGAAAAAAAGCCTATATAAAGAGGTACAGTATGTGCTGCACCATCAGTGTCTGATTTATTAAAACAACAACATTGTAACTGAGAAACATTACATTACACATTTAGCTGACGCTTTTATCCAAAACACTTAAATGCTACATTTCAAATGTTTACAATCCATCACTAAATTCATGGCCAACCAATTTTAACATCATGCAATAACACTGAGACGACTTTAGTTGCATTGAACTGATCTTTTTAATAAGTTGTACTGACAATGTAGTGAGAAACAAGGGCTTGTGCCTCACTGAGGATCTTTGTCATTCTTACAGGGAGGCAACTGCAGTTATTATACTTTGTGTTTTGAAATATGTGTAACTCTATTCATATAAAACCCACACTGCTCAAACTTTGTTACTTTTCCTAAAATTGGTATATTTATCTATTTTCTTTTTTTTTTGATTAACAAAATATATCTCACGTACCCCCTGCAGTACTCCAACGTACCCCTAGGGGTCCGCGTACCCCCATTTGAGAACCGCTGCCCTAGGGCAAAAAAGTTTGAGAAACACTGCACTTGTGGATTGTCAAAGGGGGAGCCTCGTTGCAGGGAAATTATACAGATGGCTAGTCCGCCCCTGAAAATGTCTATGCAAACGTTGATAATAATTAAAAAAGAATTATATAAAAAATTAATAATTTTTTTTTAATACATTTTTATTGGGGATGCTTCGGAAGCCATACAGTAGATTGGACTCTTACAGAGTCACCAAATCGTTACAAAATATCCCTTTAACAACATCTCTAATCTAGTATTGACTCTTTTAGTTCTTAAAGTAGTAATGGAATGACAAGTTCTTGATTATCAATGTATAGTAATGCATAATACGTTATAATGTATGGTTTAATAGACTTATTTCAGGAAATGGGTATAACCATGCAGTGTATAGAAAGGCAGTGTGTATATGATTAACTATGACAATTCAGACAGATATTGTTACATCCTGTAGGCCAAGTATTGCATATAGTAAAAAAGATGAACATGAGTTTTATGTGTATTTCAATGTGTCTGTGATTCTGTATTCACATAACATGTGTGTATGTGGTTAAGTACAAAGTGTTAATACCATGTCAAGAGAACGAAGACCCGATCCCTATGCAGGAATGAAGGGCTCATACTAAACACAAATGGTTTATTAATTAGATAATTAATGTCATGATCAGTTGACACATCATATATTGGCCAAGGCCATTAATACATTATAATTATTTAAAATATAAAAAATATTTTATTGCTCAATTCTTTGAATATAGTGTTTTATAAAACCTGTATATTAATTCAGGAAGCTAATGTTGGGAATATGTGGGATTGTAGTGTGTCAAACAGGAAGGTGCTTTCAATATGTTAACTACAGATGCAATTGACTCATACTAAAGAATGAAATGCTTTACGCAATAAATGTAAAGACGGGGAGGCATGTGGTGCAGTGGGTTGAGCGTTGGTGTTGGGATCAGGGGGTCACAGGTTCAAACCCCACTGCAGTCAGCATGTCGTTGTGTCCCTGGGCAAGACACTCCACCCCAAATTGCTCCTGTGTGGATTGCCCACAGTATTGAGTATGTAAGTCGCTTTGGATAAAAGCGTCTAACAAGTAACATGTAATGTAAGGTTTAATTAGCCAAAATCTGGAGAAAAAAACGTCTGGAACATAGTTCTCTTTATAATGTACTGTCCAATGATGCACCAGTCTGATCTCCAACTGTGCACTAAATATCTGTACAATTACAATATGAAAAGCAAAAGCATTAAAACACTACCTATATTTCTGCCCACTTTTAAGGGGAAGAACTGAAGCAATATTGGGCAATATTAGCCAAACTCCAACCTTTTTCAAGGCTCTTAAATGCACTTTATTAAGGTTTTATTAAGCCTGTAACTCGTTATTTCACTCTGTTGAGTTATAAATACGTTTCACTCTGTTCTCTGGACCATGGTTGCAGACTGCACTGAAGCATTATAGTGTGGAAACCTGGGCCAAAGTCAACAAGAGGCAAAAGTGGCCGAGTATGCACTTAATACAGCTGTACTGTATATAACTTTGTGGAAATGTGATAAAAGTATAATTATGTACCCATATGACTCTTGAGTCTAAGTGTGTACCAATTAGTCCATGTGAGGCATTTTACTTATTTTTTGGAGAGAGGTTTGGCTATACGTACTTTTCTTTTGCCAATCTATTTTAGTTTTACTCTCATCCAAGGATAAGATGAATAGATACTGCACATATCGTTTTTTACACCTGGCTGAGATCTAATCACACCACCTCACATGTAGTCTCGCTCTCACTGTCAGGATTTAGACACAAACTGATGAACCCAAATCCACGACCCAGAGACAAAGTCTTGAATATAAAAAAAATGTAATCTTAATTTCACAGATCAGGATATCCCTCTTAATAGGTGGGGTATTTAATTTATTTCAGAAACACTTTATTATATTCCATGGAATGCTCTTAACATCCCGATAGCAATGAATATATGAAATGCTTTGATCATCTGTGGAAGCCGTAGCACTTTAAAAAGCACGACCAATCATTTTAGCCGGCCCGGCTAAAATAACTGGATGGCCTACCTGCCTGTCAGCCTCATCTGTGCAAAAACTTATCTCGTGCCCTCATTGGTCATGTGCGCGTTCGTCTGTGTTGGAGGAGGGGCTCTGTAAGGAAGTGGCAGATTTTTTCCGTTTGTGAACTTTCAAATTCTAGCGCACTCGAGCTGGTTTCCCCAAAATTACCTACCCCACCTTTAACAGAGTAGGTACTGGAAATAACAAAAGGTGCTCACAAGGAGGAAAAAACTAGGCATAACAAAAAGAGAACTTAAGCCTTCAAAATAAACAAAACCTGACATGAGTAAAAGCAATCCTTTCTTAGCTGAGGCTTGGCACGACCATTCGGAGAAACAAACAAGACAAACTGACACAGGATAGGGGAGAGACAGGACTATTTAAACACGAAGTGAGTGGGAACAGGTGGAAACAATCAGGGGCGGGGCAGACACTGATGATGGCGGGAAAAACATGGGGAGGAAGAAACAGGGCCTGAAATGAAAGACAAGAGGTAAGTACAAAATAAAACAGGAAATGACGGACAAAATGCATCAACATAACTAACACATTTGAC
>NW_011348654.1:0-3000 GCF_000735185.1 Notothenia coriiceps
AAATCTGCAGCATTTATTTTACAGTAACGGGCAACACTACAAACTCCTCATTATTATGACAGGAAAGATGCTATCACAGTTTCAGCTTCAGACAGGAAGGCACTCACCTTCAGATACTGGACCTTCCCGGGCAGAGAGGAGTGGAGGCCCACATGCTGGAAGAGGGAGGGCTTGTATCTCTTCTTATGCAAAGCCTTCTGTTGTGTACAGTGTTTCTGGATGAGACGACACACCATCGTCAGAAACTCAACTTCATTATCAGTATCCTTAACTTCTCAGGTATGTACTATTTATCAAACATTTTAAATGTTTTACAAGCCGGTATCTTATGATGTACATTACTGTGTTTCATAAACACTATTGAATATTCTTGTTTTGCTGTTGCCAACATTATTTCCCTCTCAGAGGTTGCTAAGGTTATAATCAATCTTTAAAGAGGCCCTTTTATGCAAATGTTCAGGATCATACTTGTATGTAGTGTCTCTACTTTAAAGAGTCCTCTGCTGCTGATGTCCAGGTGTATATCAGTATGTAGTGTCTCTACTTTAAAGAGTCCTCTCCTGCTGATGTTCAGGTGTATATCAGTATGTAGTGTCTCTACTTTAAAGAGTCCTCTCCTGCTGATGTTCAGGTGTATATCAGTATGTAGTGTCTCTACTTTAAAGAGTCCTCTCCTGCTGATGTTCAGGTGTATATCAGTATGTAGTGTCTCTACTAAAGAGTCCTCTCCTGCTGATGTTCAGGTGTATATCAGTATGTAGTGTCTCTACTAAAAAAGTCTCTATAGATTAGCCTATATATCGATGCATTTTCTTTGATGCAAGTTCATCAACCCTTCTTATGCTGTGAAAGTGGCCTTAGGTTTTACTGATAAACTAAATAATCATGTCGGGAATTCGTCCTGCTGATCTTTATTTTGTCGCTTATCCACAAGTCTGCCATGAGAAATGTTATGAGAGCAAAATATCCCAAAATAAAGCTCTTAAAAACTAGCCAATATAGCATTTATTGAAGTAATCTACAGCCAACTCCTGTGTTATTGGCCTGCATTTGATAATTTACTAGTCTTTCTTTCTAGCATGCAATGGTCAAGAAAATAAGTTACAAATATATTTACTTCTACTCAAATGTAGATTTAAATATGACGCATCAGTGTTGACGTGCTATTTCCACACATAGAGTGACCTATTTCCCGACACCTGGCATGTTTTATTTGATGCAAGTTCATCAGTTCTTATTAAGCTGCAACTAGGGAAGCCAAAACGTATTAAGAACTGAAACTAATATGCTAGGTGATGGATTTGGTCCACGTGCCTTTAGTTTTAGACTTGTACACTTTTCTGAAAGATGATACGGAAGTAAAAAACACCGTTGCATTAAATAAATAATGTTTTTATATATACTGTATTGCTTTTCAACGCCGATATTCATGCCTACAGAAGAGGGTTACGGCCCGTCCACACGGCGGCGGGCGTTGAAGCTTCAACGCTTCTGCCCATTCACTTTGAATGGGGTGACGTCACGCTTTGCCGAACTGCATTGTGGGAGCGTTGCTTCGCTTTGCTCGCTTCAAAAGTAGAGCAATGTTCTACTTTTGAAGTTTCGATGGAAGCATCAGCCAATCAAATCATATGCCAGTACAAGCTCTAGCCAATCAAACCACGTGCTTGTGTGTCCGGGGCGGGAGATTCATGTGATTGGTTGTTGGTCGAGTTTCAGACACGCCCACCGGCAAGCTTCAACGCACGCCGTGTGGACGCTGCGTTAGGGTCAGATTTTGTTTTAAATATTTTGGTTATTTTGTGATTAATCTCGGAATTCTGACTTCTTTCTCAAAATACTGATTAAATCTAAGAATTAAAATGTTTAATTCTCTAAATTAAGATTTTTTTCTCAGAATTCCCACAATTTTTTTCTCGATATTCTGCCATTTTATTTCTCAAATTTCCGAAAAACGTATTAAGAACTGAAACTAATATGCTAGGTGATGGATTTGGTCCACATGCCTCTAGTTTTAGACTTGTACACTTTTCTGAACGATGATATGGAAGTAAAAAACACCATTGCATGAAATAAATAATGTATTTTTTGACGGGAGTATCACAGAATCAGAGTCAGAATCAGGTTTATCACCAGGTAGGTTGACACGTACGTGGAATTTAACTTGATGGCATTTATTTCAAAGATTAAAAAAAAAAATAGAGAATTAGAAAAATATTAAAAAATGTATAGTAAAATATAATATAACAGTATGTACATAGAAATGGAATGGAATAAAATATGGAATACAAATCAGCAGTAATAAAAAAAGAGAACAGATGTTGTACATTGTGTGCATCGGTTTTCATTAAGCTGCAACTAGGGAAGCCCAAACACATTATGAACTCAAACGAATATTCTACGAGATTCGACCCTTAGTTTGAAATACGTGCACTTTTCTGAAAGATGAAATGGAAGTAAAAAAAACGGTAACACTTTATATTAAGGTACACATATTCACCATCAACTAGTTGTTAATTAACATGCATATTAGCAGTATATTGGCTCTTTAATAGTTATTATAAAACACTTAATAATGTATATTCTACAAGTAATAACTAAGCCATTAGTTTCCTCAATAACCCTCTAATTAGTGCTTATTTATTGCAAGGAAGGAAGCTGTTTTGTTCTTAATATGCTTTGCTCAATATGGGCCTATTAAGGCAGCAGTACCACACGAATAGTAATTCTCCCATAATAACACCTAACAAATAGTTTATTCTTATGTAACAAGACGTGAAACTACAAGTGTTAATTCTAGTTAAGTCTAAATAACTCAAAGTGTGGTAACTCAGAACATGTTCCCTATTTTAAAGTGAAGTCTTGTTCATCACAAATAAGCTAGTAGTTTGACTCTAATGTGTTAATTAACAACTATTTGATGGTGAATAATTGTACCTTAATATAAAGTGTTCCCAAAAAAACACTATTGCATGAAATAAATAATGTATTTTTTGAGAT
>NW_011348655.1:0-5221 GCF_000735185.1 Notothenia coriiceps
CCCGCCAAGGTGGAGGAGAATGACGCTGAATATCTTCTCTCATTATTATTCCCCCACCCCCTCCATCCGTCTCCCACCACAGCTGGATAAGCCAGCCTCTCACAGCTCCTCTCACAGAGCAGGGATTTGAAGATTGCATCCTCACGTTTGTAATCAGAGGAAGGAACGGATTATCTCCATCTTGTTCTCTGCCGGGGGCTGCTGAGAAAAAGGAGGCAGAGCAGAGAGGATGACATGCAGCTCAGTGAATGGAGTGTAGTCACAGATAGAGAGGAGGGAGAGGTCACCTGTGGATGTGAGCAGGGGGAGGAGGACCTGCACCCATCAGCCGACACACCGAGGAGAGAAGAGCTCAGCAGGGAGGATCTGTGAAGGTAAGCTAGCTGCTGGAGGAAATGTTGGAATCTTTTCTGCTCGGGAATACTTGGATCATATGGGTGTGAGGTCCTGACGATGGTGTGGAGTCTGGTTCTGGTTCAGCCCACCTCCTAACCTCCTTTCAGCATCCAGGAGTCTCTAACTGGAGATTCCCGCCTACGTTATCTATGTGGGCCTGCATTTGTAATTAAACATTACAAAAATTATATCAGGTTTGAAAGTTAAACCTCCTAAAACAAGCATTTAAAATTGCATCAGTTTTTTTATTTAAAAAGAGTTCAATTCTGTTTGCCCAAAATATTTTTCTTAAAATACAGTTTCTAATATGGGACTTTAACACACGCTGTCATGACGTAACAGCAGCCAGCCCAATCAGCCCTGAACTGTTTCTGTTCAAATAAAAGCTGAGAAGAACAATGTCAACCTCATGTCATACGTATACAATTTAGAGCTGGAGTCAAGGCGTGGTTAGCCTAGCTTAGCATAAAGACACAGAGTTCTGTGAAAAGTTAAAAAATACACTTTCCAACATCTCCACAGATCACTGATCAACATGTTGTGTCATGTCTGTCTAATCTGTCCACCAACAGACATTTAAAATCCACAATTTCCAGTCTCCATGTTAAGCTAGGCTCACCACATCAACACTGGGCGTATTCATCAACATGTTCATTAAATGGGATTGAAACAAAGTGTTTGTGAGTCAGAGGAAACAAACGCATGAAGCTGAGGCTGATATGCAGACTGTAGAGCCATGTGCTAACGCTGACCCCCCCGCAGCCGGCCGGTCCAGGTCCGACCGGCTGAACATTGTTCTATTTGATAAAAAGGAAAGAAAGCCCCAACGGGATTGTTAAAAAACACTCATGTGTTCTATTCAGGTTGTCATTATAAAATGGTGCCAAATGTGCATGTGGTCCTGCCTATTAGACTGATAATCATCATTAATAGATTTCTTTTCTAAGCAGTGACAGATAAATACTAATAAAATACTGTATTTGCTGTTATACTCTCATGTTTGAATGCTCAGAATGCTTTCAGGAATATGTGTACTCCTAGAGCCACCATTCTGTCATTATTCTAACAGTTGGCAGGGGGGGAGCAGGTGCTTTGGATTGAGCACACTTCATTTATAATGTTCATTTCAATTACTGACTGTGAAGATTGCACATAGTGATTGTTTTTGTGTTCTGGAAGTGATTGCAATTACCGCAACTTGCAATTTATTTCCTTCATGAGACACATGTTCACACACAGCCTCAGTTCTATGTGTGATGATTGGAGGATGCTCTGTGCCCCCAGAAGCCCCTTTGACATTGACATTTGAATTTGTTCACTTTTAGATGTTTTATTTTTTCTAACATTTAGGAAATACCACTTTATAGCTCAGAGATATTTTCAACAAGCAGATAGAAAGGTGCAGTAAGTAACCAGCTCTGACCGTTACTGCTGTCACAGCTGCCTGTCCTCCTGCTGCCTGTAGAGGGCAGCGTCTGCACACAATGCCTTTCCACTCACACCATATTAATATATATATTTAAATGTGTGTTATTGAATTGAGGAAAAATAGCATAATATATCAGTGAAGTGAAATGTACAATTGTTATTCTGACGCACAACATTTTAAACGTAAAAGGTGGGGGCCATGGTGACTTCCTGTGACTCATGTTGTATTTCTTCTTTCAGGTGTTCCATGGCAGAGACCGGGGGTCCTGTGTCAGAGCTGAAGCCTGGAGGGGTGGCCGTCGCACTCTCTGGTCAACCCCTCTGTGACCCCTCCAGGACCTGGGCACAGCCGGCAGCAGCCTGCAGACCACCGGGAGCAACAGCCTGCCCCCCCCCACAGGAGCTCCATCAGGAACATTCTGGAAGTGACGGCTTCAGTCTGAGGGTGGGGGGACAGGGAAAAAGCCAATGTGAACACTTTGTGCCCTATAAGGGTCCAAGGCCCCCCCATAGTCTGGCAGAGAAATACACCCCCCAACATCCAGACAAGGCCGTGGTGACTGCAGCAATGCCCCCCCCTCAGGCTGGAGGGACGGTGCAGGGCATAGAGCCCCCCTTCCTTCCTGTACACAAGAGCCACCCAGACACTACGTACAGACCTGTGGCCCCCCTGCCTCCTCTCACAGACACTTGTGGACTCTCTTACCATGGGGGGGGGAGGAGTCAGGCCAGCCCCTCCATGTTGGCTTGCAAGCAGCCCATGCAGCTGCAGCAGCGCAGCATCATCACCACCACCTGCCGGGGGGGCAGCAGTCGAGACACACTACCTCACAGCAGGTGTGTCTGTGTCTCCGCCCCCCAGGCCACAGCCAGGATGGTGGGTGTTAAAGAAAAACTCCCCCCTAAATGTGAGCAGCCTCTGTGCTGCGGCTCCTACCATGTGACCTTTGAGGACACGTTTGCAGCGTACTGCCACCCCCAGCCCCTCCCCGCACACCCCCAGCTGCTGCACCATTTGGCAGGCGGAGAGCCACACTGTGACATCCAGCGGGCAGGCCCCCCCTCAGTGACCAACCATCTCACCCTTCCCCGCCTCGTGTCCTCCGTCAGTGAGACGGGTCTGGACAGCAAACACCTGCGCTGCTGCAGCCTGGGCCTCTCCTACAGCCGGCTGCCTGCACCCCCAGCTCCAAGGCACTTTGGTGGAGAGGAATGCTGCAGCCATGTCAGAACCACAAATCGGGACATGGGGACCATGACGACCCACAGACAGCTAAGGGATGTGGGGGTGCAGACGGCGCCGACTGCGACCCCCCATGTCTTCCCAGAGATTTGTCTGGCGGAGGATAGCAGGACACAGACTAACACTGACAGTAATGGAGGCAGGAAGGGGGGCGGTGCTGCCAAGTCCCCGGTGAAGGAGGTAAAGTGGGATGCTGAAGGGATGACCTGGGAGGTGTACGGGGCCTCAGTGGACCCAGAGGAGCTGGGCCTGGCCATCCAGAAGCACCTGGAGCTGCAGATCAAGGAGACAGCCAGCCACGCAGCCAAGCTGAGCCGCCAGAACACCAGCACCTCCCAGCAGGAGGCGGGGAGCTGTCAGAGGAAGAGGAGCAGGATGATGGGCTCCATCCGGGCCCCAGCCTGCTGCACCACAGCTGTGGACTAACCGGCTGCTCTGAGCCTCAGCCTGGAACTTAAAGGCAGGATAAATAATCAGCTTCTTATGAAAAGCTGGGGGGGGTGTTTAGAACGTGAGTGTACATGACAGAAGAAGAGCAGGCCCTCATTGGCTTCAGTATCACACTGTCTGCAGACAGTGTGACACGTTGTGTCGGTGCCTCCTTCTTGGTTTTCAGCTAAAAACGACTATAAAAACATTACACTATATCAATATCTGTAGAATGTCAACTATTATTCAGATTGATTTCACACTCATGACATTATGTTAAAGGAAACCTTCTTTTGTTGACGGTTGTGATTGTGATTCCACTCTGGTTGAAACCTCCATCATGGAAACTCGGCAATAAAAGATGTGTAGATCCCACTTTGTGTTGATTTTTGTTTGTGTATTATACTAAATGATTTACAAATAAACACCACTGCATATTTACAACTGTTACACATGCTGATGTAACGCAAATCTTTCCAACTTGGGATCAATAAAGTATATCTTATCTTAAGATGATCGATGGCTACTGCCATATTTGCAAAATGTGCATCTGAACCTTGACAAGTGCATGTTTCAGGCTTATCAATTAACAACAGGAGGGGTCACAAACATAAGACCAGCTGTTAGATAAAGCTCTTCTGACCTTAGCTGTCATGTGGGTATATATTAATGCTGCCCATTATGGGCACAAGCAAATTTCACCCATTTATTAATTATATGTTTTAAATTTGAGTGTTTCCTATCCCCTAAACCTCCAGGGATGTACATAGTTGTAAATATGCAGTAGTATTTATTTGTAAATCATTTAGTATAATCACACAAATTCTGTGTTTTATATTTAATAATTCTGTGTTCTTTATTTATTGATTGTTCAATGCCTGACAAGGCCGGGGATGAAAAACTTGGGTCGCAGGTTCCTCAACAGTGCATTACAAGACATCTATCAATATTTGTGTATACCTCCACCATTAAACTGTCATATTCTGCACATTTCTTATACTATCTACTACATACATCTTATATAAGAGTATAATATGTATAATATCAGTTATTGCTGGAGGTATACACAAAGTTTTTTATTCATTGCATAACTACACCGTTTGTGTATATATGTCAATAAACCTTAGAAAATCTTGAAATCTTGAAAGGGATGTGCAAAATAGTCATTATATACAGTCTTTAATTAACTATTAGTAGAGAATAACGAGTAATGAATATACTTTATAGGGATCCTATTAATATCTAATAATAAAAATAATGAAATTCAATAACATACTTTAACCACTAGGTGTCCCTTTATATCAGGAGTGCACGTTTATGGTGTAAATACAGCCTATCTACCAATTGGATCAAATATAAAAGTCAGCCGAATTAGTGTTGATACTGTAAGGAGATGTATTGTGTGAAAATAAATGTAAGATGTTGTTTAATTGCTGATATATTTATGATCCACGTCACGTTTTCAGTGTTGGCGGCAGTTCCTCATGTTTGTCTAAAAGTCTTCTCATCAAGGCTCTATAAATAGAGAATTACAGCAGATATGTAACATTTAATGCAGCCGAACCGTGTATTACAATGCCGTTATGTGATGACCTCCAAAGAGAAAAGCAAGCACACTCGGAATAAAGTGTGTTCGGTCTGTTTCCGGTATTTGTTTATGACGATGTGATGTGACATGTCAGACTGGAATTGCACAGGGGAAAATAACGTATATACCACCATTTT
>NW_011348656.1:0-4400 GCF_000735185.1 Notothenia coriiceps
CAAATGTATATCGGTTCCAAATATCGGTTATCGTTCTGCTTGATTACTAATAATCGGTATCTGCCTTGAAAAAGCCATATCGGTCGATCCCTACTTGCTACCATACTGTCTTTGTTTTCTTTCCTGTAAAACCTAGAAAATAAAAATGAAGTTACAAAAAAAGCAACGTTTTGTTCTCATTTTCACAGTGGCTACAGTGTAGTAGTTAGCAATGTTAATCTAAAGTCCTTGAGCTACTAACAGTGCATCATACAATATACCGTAATTTTCCGACTATAAGCCGCGCCTTTTTTCCCATTTTTCGACGCTGCGGTTTATATAACGGTGCGGCTAATCTATGGATTTTTACAGCTAACGGCCACCACCTTTAACTCTATGGGCTCTATGGCCGGTCCGCGGACCCACACCTTTAAGCAGCGGGTTCCAGCAGGAAAAGCTGGAGGCCGGAAAAGAGTGAGACAGGTAGCGCGCAAAAGTAAAAGTGGAACCGAGAGTGGTACGAGAGACAGAACGAGAGCAAGACAGACAAACATTACGAGAGCGAGACAGTTTGTCCCCGTACCACTGGTTGAAAACCACTGCTGTAGATCACTGCCGGTACGTGCGCTGGGAGCGCACCGTTTAAGTTTGAAAGTTGAAAAGTTTGTGTGTCTGAAACGCTTTGTGATACAGTACAGTTTACACAGCACAGTACATGTTCTGTAGCTACTATTGCACTAAATGGTAACACTTGAATACGTTATGCAAATATGCAACTTGTTTGTTGAAATGTTAATAAATGGGAGCTTCCTCAAACAGCCATCTCTTTCCCGACAATCCCCTCTGTGCACGAACCCTTACATATGGTAATTAAACATTAAAACACCTGCGGCTTATAGCCCAGTGCGGCTTATATATGTACACATCATTCAATTTAGCTGCTGCGGCTTATATTCAGGTGCGCCTTATAGTCCGAAAATTACGGTACTCCTTCAATAATTTTTTTTTTTACTGTTAAGCGATTAACGGGCCCATAGGGGAGGGAAGGTGCCCGTACTTATGTTTTCTCCCTGTGCAGGTGATGCAGATGAAGCTGCACATCGTGGCTCTCATAGCTCAGAGAGGACAGTTTTCAAAGACCTCAGCCTCTGTGGTTTTGGACGGCTTGGTGGACAAGGTTGGAGATGTCAAATGTGGTGGAAACGCCAAAGAGGGACTGACTGCTATTGGGGTGGCATGCTCACTGCCTTGGACTGCAGAACAGGTGCGTATCCCGTTTCTCTAGGCAGAACACAACTTTTTTCTAAAATCTCAAGAGTGATCGGCTACAGCAGGGGTTCCCAAAGTGGGGGTCGCAAGATGATTACAAAATAAAAAAATAAAAAATAAAAATTATTAAAAAAAATTGATTAATATTTTTTATAATAAAAAAAAAAGATAATAATTAATAATAACTTTTGCATAGACATTTTCAGGGGCGGACTAGACATCAGTATAATTTCCCCGCTAAGAGGCTCCCCCTTTGACAATCCACTAGCGCAGTGTTTCTCTGAAACTGAAATTAATTCGCTAGCAAAAAACCCTGTATACTGTATTAACACACTCTGTTTATTTTTCAGGTTGTGTCTATGGCATTTGCACAAAAGAATCCTAAAAACCAAGCGGAGACTCTCAACTGGCTGGCTAATGCCATGAAGGAGTTTGGCTTTGCTGGGTAATTTGAAGTTCTTATTTACATGCTCATTATTGATCAAAACATAAATATATGAGGTTTCATGGTTTTTAATGGCGTTTTAGAAAGTTCCAGAATATCTTTTTCAGTTAGTCATTTTTACTTAAGAAGAGACACAACTTGCACCTTCATGGTATCTGATTACCTCTGACCCCCCCCTCTCTCAGTATCAATGTGAAGGGCTTCATCAACAACGTGAAGACGGCTCTGGGAGCGACTAACCCTGCAGTGCGGACGGCTGCCATCACCCTGCTGGGAGTCATGTACCTGTACATGGGTGCTCCTCTTCGCATGTTCTTTGAAGATGAGAAGCCTGCTCTCCTGTCACAGATAGACGTCCAGTTTGAAAAGGTAGGGACTTCGTGTGTGGCTCAGGAATACAAGAGATCAAGGTTTTATTCCTTTTATACATTGGTAATAAAAACTGAAATAAGGACTTTTCTCAGCACTCTGTTATCTCGTCAACAAATTATAAGGACATCTATTTGTGTGGGCATCTCCCTCACAGATGCAGGGCCAGTCTCCACCAGCTCCCATCAGATTCACCAAGAAGTCAGCGGAAGACGAGGAGGGTGATGAAGCAGAGGAGCAGGAAGAAGATGTTGGAGGAGGAGGAGGAGGAGGAATGGACATCATGGACCTGCTGCCCAGAACAGATATCTGGTAACCAAACACTCACACCTTCAGTGAGACTGCACAAAGACTACAAGGTTTAATTATTCTTTTTGAAGTGTGAATCCGATGATAAAAAATGAATAATCATAATTCTTGTTTTATTTTCGACACATTCTCAGCCGTTAATATTTTGTTTTCTGAATGAATGCAAAAAACCTGAAATAGATTTGTCTACAGAATATAAGGTGACGCTACTATTGGTTTACCTGCACATAGAATAGTTGTTCAAAGAACATTTTGACAAGGAAATCATTAGAAACGTGTTGTCTTACCATTTAACAATACCACAGTGTATTTACCTGTCCCTTTATCTCTTTCTCTTAACTGCTCAAGTTGTAAGACACTGTTCTCACCTCATCTCTTACATCTCTCTTTTCTTTCCCATCTTTAGTGAGAAAATCACATCTGATCTGGTGTCTAAAATTGGTGATAAGAACTGGAAGATCAGGAAGGAGGGTCTGGATGAGACTGCAGCCATCATCTCAGAGGCCAAGTTCATCACCACAAACATCGGAGACCTGCCACTTGCCTTGAAAGCACGACTCAGTGATTCCAACAAAATCCTGGTTAGTGAGAGAGCAGGGTTATCCTGTCCATTAAGATTTGAATATTATGTTAGAACGCCATCTAGCAGAACTGACTGCTTTCAAATAACGTGAAACTAGGTCCAAGTCGACAGCATATTGTCACTTGTTTAATTTGATTGAGACGATTAAATTACTTTCCTTTCACTACCATGTACACATGCAGTACTTTGTAGTTTTGATTGGTTTCCCTTTCAATGAGCTGTGTTTGGAAGCATCATCATCATCAACAACAGCAACAACAACTGAGTAAAGCCTTGTACTGAAATGTCTCTAAAAATATCCAATCAATTTTTGGAAAGTGTGAACTCCTGCCCTAAATATCTATTAGTTAGAGTTTAACTAGAGTAGAGTTAAATGTTTCTTACATGTTTTTTGTCATATTTGAGATGTTTGATGTTATATCGATGTGTTTTTTGAATTTTTAGAAGCACAATATCACTCAAGTATTTCACTCTTAACGAAGGATTTAAAAACTACTTTTTACAGTAATTGAATATTAAAATGGCAGTAATGTTTGGTCTCCAGGTGCAGCAGACCCTGACTATCCTCCAGCAGCTGGCTGCAGCCATGGGACCGGGACTCAAGCAGCATGTCAAAACACTGGGAATGCCTATTATCACTGTACTTGGGGACAGCAAGGTATTGTGCACATTCACTCAAATCAGATGGACACTCACCACCCACAGTAACACACCTGTGTGTGCACATTCAACAGATATGGCAATGTTTTGATAGCATTGAGATGGACAGAAATGAGTAGGGATGGGCACCGAGCCCTGGTATTAAAGGGGCACCGGGGATGAATATTTAAAGACCGTGGTACCGTTAAGCGCCGACGTTATCGGTCTTTTTTATCCGTACTGGAGACATTTCAAAAATATATGTCATGTGTATTGTTGCTACATAAACATATTGCAGTCTTAGTGTCGCCAACTCCGTTTTTAATATGCAAAAAGACAACAAAAAAATGCGTCTATGATGTATTTTCGATCTTTCCAATCCAGACGAGAGATCTTTCTCCCCTGTCTGTGTGCCAGGGGGCGGGGCAGTTTACACACACGCGGCTGCTACATGCAGACAGACAGACAGACAGACAGACAGACAGACAGACAGACAGACAGACAGACAGAGCGGAGAGAACTAAGCCCTCCAAGGTGTGGTTAAACTTTACCCATCTTGATGTGGACAATGCTCGTTACCAAAAGTGCAATAAGAGTTTAGCATTTAAGGGCGGTAACACGAGCAATTTGTCTAAGCATTTAGCAAAAGAGCACCACATTCAGACGGAGAAATGCACCGTTTTCGACTGTCTTTCTGGTAGCTCTGTAGTCCCATCCACGAGTAACGTTTCCACGTCAGGTGTGTTGTGTACGCTAGCAGCAACACACGGAGTATACCAGTTAAGCCCCAGGCCCCCGGTACCGGGG
>NW_011348657.1:0-1897 GCF_000735185.1 Notothenia coriiceps
TTGTAAGTTACTTTTCACAACAAGTCAGTGAGCATATACCACGGCCTGTCGTGAGCTATTGCTTAAATATATTACTGTCACCATCAAAACACCTGGGATGTGCTGGACCCCCCAGGTGTTTGTGTGGGACAATAACATATAATCAACGTGTTGTTGTCCCACACAAACACCTGGGGGGTCCAGCACATAACATAACATGTGTTTACTTCTGGAACACAGTGACATCACTACAGAACACTCGCACTCCTACTGGCTAACGCTCCAGCACATTGTACGTGACAGGCTAAGGGGCGGGACATCTCTAAACTGTGGACCAATCACAACAGATTGGTCATAAAGTCATAAATGATAACACTCATAATGGATCCCTTGTCTTTGACCTGCAAACCGAATGTACCTGAGGGTTAGGGTTGTATATATATATGTAAATACCTCCCAGTAGTGCCTCCCCGTGCTGAAGCTCTCCTTCCCGCTGATGCACGACCACACGTCAAAGCGCTGCTGGGAGTTTCTGTAGAACTGAAGCTTCTCTCCTCTCTTCACCTGCTTCCTGTCCTCCGACAGGATGAGGAACGGGTACGCTGTGACCGGGTTCAGAGTCACGTCCTCTGAGGAGACACAAGATGTGAGGAGGCTGAGACAGGTGAACACACCATGAAGCACTTCCTGTGTGACTGAAAGCCAGACAGAGTCAGACGTTCAACATCAAAACTATCTCCTCATTATCTGTGAAGGAGATCAGGCTTTCTGCTACGGTAAATAAGATACAAGAGAAATCATGAAACACTCACCCATGTACACTCGAGCCTTCTTGTGTCCTGTAACAGACATGAAGCTGGATCAAATCATAATTATATTTAATTAACAATACGTTTATGAATTGATTGAAAGACGAACCTGAGACCGGCTTCATCTTCTTCAGATCTGAGGGCAGACAAGAAGTCGTTAGAACCAAAGCCCTCAGGCATGCAGCAGCAGGACTCTGAGGTAAAGGTGAGTAGATGCTGAACCCTCACCCTTCAGACTCCACTGGCTCTTCCTCAGACTGGCTGAGCTTCCTCTCAGACTGAGCAGGCTCTCTGCCGTCATCAGCTCTCCAGCCGAGCCTGAAGCACAGATATAAGATAACATTATTATGTTATCTTTTTCCACACAAAGACATGAGTTTTCTAGTGGACCCTGAAACACATTGATCTCACCGGAGCCTCTGGGCCGGACCTCTCCCATCCGGATGTCCTCCATCTTCTCCTTGACCTCCAGCAGGGAGCTCTTCACCTCCCGCAGCTGGAAGTGCAGGGAGAAATCTGGCTCTTCCTCCCCCCGCTGCTCCTCCCCCAGGGGGAACGTCGCCTCCTCGTAACTCTGGGTAGAGAGGGAACGTTTTGTAAACTACACGGTAACTCTACAGAGTAACTCTACTCGGTAACTCTACACGGTAACTCTACAGAGTAACTCTACTCAGTAACTCTACAGAGTAACTCTACAGAGTAACTCTACTCGGTAACTCTACACGGTAACTCTACACGGTAACTCTACACGGTAACTCTACACGGTAACTCTACAGAGTAACTCTACTCAGTAACTCTACAGAGTAACTCTACAGAGTAACTCTACTCGGTAACTCTACTCGGTAACTCTACTCGGTAACTCTACACGGTAACTCTACACGGTAACTCTACACGGTAACTCTACACGGTAACTCTACAGAGTAACTCTACTCAGTAACTCTACTCAGTAACTCTACTCAGTAACTCTACAGAGTAACTCTACTCAGTAACTCTACTCAGTAACTCTACAGAGTAACTCTACTCAGTAACTCTACTCAGTAACTCTACTCAGTAACTCTACACAGTAACTCTACACGGTAACTCTACACGGTAACTCTACACGGTAACTC
>NW_011348658.1:0-5751 GCF_000735185.1 Notothenia coriiceps
TTTAAATAAATAGATTCAACTTATATTCATTACAGGTACTACGTAACGAAACGGTTTGTCTGCATTTGACCCATCCTAGTGTTAGGAGCAGTGTGCTGCCATTATGTACGGCACCCGGGGAGCAGTGTAGGGAACGGTGCCTTGCTCAGGGACACCTCGGTGGCACTTGGTCTTTCCGGGACTTAAACTGGTGACCTCCCAGTTGCCAAGCCGAGTCCCTTTCGACTTCGCCCTTGTTTCTGGAAGGATGCAGGCATACTGTTGTAAATGGAAATGTCATTGTCACATGAAGAAACATCCGTCAAATAAAATAAGTTGCTCAAATTCGTCAACTTGTCTCCAGGCAGACTTCCATCTTTGTTGCGTCGACATGGACGTGTAAGGATTTAGGAAATGTAGTTTTGAAGTTTACATTTTGACTGAACTTGCTGTAGTAACATCACACCAGACTTTTTTAAGTGTTCCTCTTTAAACTCCGGCCGGTTGAAAGACTGCAGGAAGTGAGCAGCCTCATGTTGACGAGCACATCGAACAGAAGATCAGATTAGCAGTAATCCTCTGTTCGACTTGTTCAGAAGCTTCTCCAATCTCTTGTCCATCACTCATATTCCTGATATAGTTTCAGGCAATCTGCCAACGCGTCAGTGCATTGATATACTGTAAAGGAATTACCATGCCAAAAAGTACTCTAATTATACTGTCTTGTGCACGATGTAGCTTCTGTAAATATATTTAAGTGTGCTTCAGTGAGCTATTTGAAAGCAAAGCATGTAACAACTCCCTTGTATTGAAAACACCGCTCCAATAACTGACATATAATGACGTTTATTATGTTTGGAGAGTTATGGTTATTGCTTTGTTTGTTTGTTTCTAAATTATCTTGTATACATCTAACAGACTCTGGAAGCGGTCATACAGCACACTGAACAAACATCAGAGGGAAGCTGGCATTTCAAACAGGCCTAATCATAACTAACTAAATGTCTGAAACTATGAAAGGAAATATCAGAGGGGGGAAAAAGGCTTTATAAAGTTCTGCATCACTTACTTTTCAATTACAGCAGCCGAAGCAGAACGAAATTGTTAGTGTCATTTATCGACTGTGGTGCTCTCCATTAGAGAAACAACTGAGAGGAATCCATCCCGTGTTTATAACCACCTGAATGTCTTACAATAACAAAGAGTTCGTTTCTGTCAGCTGGCCTCAAGTCTTTCTGTTGGGATACGAGGAGCAGAGGAGAAGCTGCTCCAGAAACACACTGAGATCTGACCGGCAGGTAATCACCATGTATTCCCCGAAACAATGACCTGAGAGTGAGAAGTAATTGGTGTCTTAATTGATCACAATGAATCATGACAGCTGTAATGTCCTGCTTCATCCTTTTAAAACTATTCGTTAAACTAAACACACTTTTCTTAATATGTTGATTTTGGATATCTTAAGAAATCAACAATCCATTTATTATTCAAGATTTAAAGATTCATATGTTGTCATTTGCACAATAGCTATAGACTAGTTGTTTGCAATGACAATGTAAGGTCCCAAGGCCGAATCAACAGTGCAATATACTATATACTTACGACATAAAAGAAATAAGGAAGTGAAATAGTGCAATGAAAAATGGTGCAAGTAAAATACAGGAATAAGTAAACTATGTACATGTAGGATAGAATAAGATAAAAGCAGAAATAATACACACTAGAATAAATACTGTGTACCGTAATGATATATTAATATGTATAATAATAAGTAAAAATGGTGAGTGGCGACTTCAGGATCAGTCTTATGGCCTCTTTTATTTATTTATTACACTACAGGTGCTATGAATAAAGTGTTTCAAATGTTTACATAAATAAATCTAATAAGTAGTGTTTTAATACTTATCTTACAGTAAAGTTGATGTTATGTCTATTACTCATGCCTTGATGATCTTCCCTGGTGATGTGGACCAGGCAAGAGTAGCCGAGCGCAGACACCCTCCCCAACCCCCCTATGTGTATATATTTTTTTCTAATACTTTGTGAGGAAAAACTGTCAACCATATCCAAAGTGCAGGACCAAAGAGAAGTAAATAATGTATGCTTTTGTTAGATTCTTTGAAGACGATATGTGCTACGCGTTGCCCGTTTCCACAGTGGAAGATTTCAGACCTCTGCACAGGACAGATTTTGATAATCAGAAGGTGTATCTGGTTCACAGAACTGAAGAGAATGGCAGCAGTGCAGGCCAGCCGAGCGAAGCGCAGATCCTTGCCCTTGCAGGTAAGTTAACCTCTTAACACATGAGCTTTTCTCATTCTGAATGCTCTTTTTTCATCACTAAGTAACGTTGACGTGCGCGGAACGTGTCAGGGTGTCAAAGCCGGTCCTTTCTTCACCCGATCTGTCAGAGACGTGATCAGCTGTCTGACACTGAAGCCACAACAACGTCCTCGCCTAGCTAGATAAGCTAGTGAGATATGCTAAGATAAGTTTGGTAGGTAGCCATACCTTGACAGCAATGCAGACTATAAACACTCAGGGTGTTGTTCTCCCAGAGTGCTTGTTTTGTTTCGATAGAGTAGTTTTTGTGTCGTTTAATACGTGGCATTACACAGGCACCTCGGTTGTTTACAACACGCAGCTAACACTTGCTAGCTTCATGTGTATTCGTTCCGCGTTAGCATGTTAGCACTGACGCGCTAGTTAGCAGCCGCGTCACAACATGGTAAACACATGTGACAGTGGTGGACCCCTCATGTGTATATTTTAAAGGTCTAGACATGTAGACTAGACTGTAGCTGAAGCCCCTTTTCTCGGTTGCGGTTAGCTTGTTAGCTTATCTGTTGGTTAATGCCACAGAGCGGATGCGGTGCTGCAGTCATCACCAGATATTAATGGACATATAGCTGTCAGTGACATGTCATGGCTGCTTCATGACAGCGCATACATGTGATGTGGTGTAAAATAACATGCTTAACGTTAGTCTCAGTGATGTTTGCTCACGGTGGTTTTCCATGCTCGATCTTAGCTGCATCACTAATCCCCAAACTGAGCTGCCTGGTCCTCACCGACCTGTTTAACACACCGCACACAGCAGCAGTGACACTGTGTTACAGCCATGATGCCAGGACTATGTGTATCTGTTTATTTTACATTTAACTTCTATGCTAAAGGTGCTAAAGTTAGTTTTTTTGTAGCAGAATGGAGAGACGAAACGCCCTCTGCTCCAGTTTGACAAATGGATGAAATAATTCTGCAGGTACTTTTTTAAGTTTCATGAAAACTTTTTGAAAACTTTACGAGTTTCTCCCTGCTTCTTATTTCTGCACTCCACAGATACAGTAGAGGAATTTGAAGACAGTATAATGCAAAAGAAGATGAAAATTCCCAAGATGTCCATCACGAATTCAGGAAACTCAATTGAGAACAATTTTGGAGACGAGAGAATGCCACTCAGACATAAAAAGGTAGGCTCACGTAGATCAGATATCACACTTCATAATACACCGAGTTGTGCTTTGACACCAGTGATGAAATCCATCAAACTTCCCCCTTGTTTACACTGAAAGATCTTATCTAATAATACTGTAGAACGAGTCAATTAAAACTTTGTTATGGTATATTGTATATCAACATGTTATAATAATAAATAATAATAATAATACATGGGATTTTTATAGCACTTTTCCTAATGCTCAAAGACGCTAAATTAATTATGTAATATGTATGTATTATTTTTTCAACATACACACGACAGCTATTGCACTTCCGATCCCTCTGTTTCTCTCCCATACGTTTTATCAATGTTCCCATTAACTGGGGGGTCTCTCCCATTAATTGGGATTTTTATTTGGGGGGGTTTCCTTGTCCGATGTGAGGGTCCAAGGACAGAGGGTGTGGTATTCATATTCTCTACAAACTGTAAAGTCCATTGAGAAAAATCTAAAATATGTGACATTAAATAAAATAAACTTTAATTGATTGATAACAAATTAAAATCAACCATGTTTGAGGTGGCTCAGATTAGTGCATTTCTAGTGAAGTATCCCACTTATATTGACCATCTTGTGTCGTGTCACTAAGGACCTTAAATATGTTCTCATTGAATCACAGTTATATCAGCACTAACTGTGAGAACATGTATGACAGCATACACATCATTATTTTTATCTAACCTATCTATTGGTTAAACTTTGTTACACTTCAATAAGCTTGGCTGACACCCAAAATCCCCCACGCTATTTTTACCATATGCTGGATTAACACAAATTCAGCACTCTGGACAGCTGCCCTTCCACAGACAAATCCTCTGAGCGGCTCATCAAAGAACTCGCTGACTCCTCTTCTCCCAGTTCCTGTGAGATCAACAGTCAAAACAAACTGTCTGTTGTTGCTAAGTGTTCAACCGAATCACAACATCTCACATTAAGTGCACTGATGCAGCAGAACGTTGAGATATTCTGTTAAAGTGTATTAGGCCCTCTTCCAAACACCTGTTTTGTGTTTGAATGATCAACCTTTTAAAGTTTTACAGTGTCACTACATCGGCCTGTATCCCCCCCCGCCCCCACTGGACTTCAACACCACAGACATTCAACACACACACACACACACACACACACACACACACACACACACACACACACACACACACACACACACACACTCAAATCCAGCACCAGACACTTTTTACGCTGCTATGGACAGTCATGCACTAATTTATATTTCTCAAAGATATTGAAGTGACTGTTATTTTGTATATATTGATTCTTGTGCTTTTATTTAAGTCTTAATGTGTGCATATTTTTATATATATTTGTTTTTCAGAATCAGAATCCCTTTATTAGTCCCACAGAGGGGAAATGTACATTGTTACAGCAGAAACGAGCCAAAGACAGCTTAATGCTAACGAAGAAGCATGGATACAAAAAAGTATTATAATAAAAAAAAGTTACACAATTTACAAAATACACATTCTGTAACAGTTCTGAGGATTTAGCAGCTAGGTATATATTGCACGGTTGTTAACGTATTGTATAATAAAGTTGCCTTTGACTTTGATTTCCTAAATGAACTCTTGATATTTGTTCCAGGCTCTGTCTCAGGACCACGGACGGCCCCTTTCAAACTCCTCTAAGAGCCTCGCAGCAGTAGTGGCTCGCCTCGAGAGGAACGCAGCCAGCTCCTGTATGGAGGGAGAGGAAGACCTGGATGAGGACCGGCTGGGTGAAGAGGGAGAGGATGCAGACGACGAAGATGAAGATATGGAGGCAGAGCATCAGCCTCATCAGCCTCATCATCATCCACCACAGCCACAGCAGCTTCTGGAGGTGGAAACGGACTGTGTGTCTGCAGCGGTGGTTCCCAGAGTCCTGTACGAGGAGCTGGTGCTCAGCTACAGGCAGCAGGAGGAGGAGATGAGGAGGCTGCAGCAGGAGCTGGAGAGGACCCGCAGGCAGCTGGTGCAGCAGGCCAAGAAGCTCAAGGAGTACGGCAGCTTGCTGACGGAAGTCAAAGAGCTGAGGGACTTCAACAGGAGGCTGCAGGACGTACTACTCATGAGACTGGGCAGCGGTGAGAGGCCAGGAGCACACACACCAACACACACACGTTTAGTAGTGACCTTTAACCCACTATATTCAAATCAATCCAAATGTATTTATATAGCCCAATGTCACAAATCACATCTGTCTCAGAGGGCTTCACAAATCAACAAACACGAATGATAACAAACATATCTGAGAATATAGTAAAAAGACAGGATGAATG
>NW_011348659.1:0-5879 GCF_000735185.1 Notothenia coriiceps
GGGGAGGCGGAGCCAGGGGCAGACCAGGTGTACCTTCACAGCAGAGAGACAGAGAAAACAACAGAAAAGGGAGCAAGTAACACCCCCACCATGAGTTAGTGATTTAAAAAAAAAAACAATCACAACAATCAACTCAGTTCACGCGCTCACGACTATGCTTGTCTTCACCACATCAATCCTTGACTTGTGTCAAGCACCCAATGCAAAAAAAACAAAAAAAACGCAAGGGGGCTGTGATTGTTATGAACAGTGACACCTCAAAGTGGTTTAAAGCCAGAACCATAGCCAGTGCCTCCTTTTCGATGGTGGAACCAATGGTGAAACACACCCGCTGGTGGGGATTGAATTTCTTGGAGCGGTATGACACAGTGCGCTCCACCTCACGATCAGTTCCAATACATCTGCAAGGCTTAACGAGCACTCTGCCACCGGCTAAATCATTCCCCAAGACCAAATCTACCCTTCAATGGGAAGACATGGCCGAACCCCGGCAGCTACCGGACCTGTGACCAGATCTGACTCAAGGTGAATAATATGCAATGGCGAACCCACACACTGCATACCAAACCCCCTCACAAGAACACCCGAACCCACAGCAGACTCCTCAGAGAGGGGCAACACACCCCTCGCAATAAAGGATTGTGACGCTGCCGTATCCCTCAAAATGGACACTGGAACCCTGTTGTTCTTCCCCGGTAAAGACACCATTCCTTTAATGAGAAACGGAGCAAAAACTTCCAGTTCTGATTTGAGAGACCCTGGCTTCGAAGTACTCACCTTAGTCTTAACAGGCTTCTCCTTATCCCGTAAAGCATAACAATTCGCAACAACATGACCTCTTTTCTTGCAGAAATAACACACTGGGCTATCCCTAGGTCCCAAATTCACCTCCCCCGGTTTTTCCTCAATATTTCCTGGCCTGCTGGACTGCCATGGCACGTTAGTGGAGACTGGGGTTTCCCTGATGTTGTTGTCCACAAACCGGGTCTGCCCCCTACCCCTCTCACTGAAGACAGACTTGTGAGTAAGAACATACTCGTCAGCCAAAACCGCAGCATCAGACAGTCTTACGGGTTTCTGCTCGTTAAGATATGTGGCCACTCTGTCAAGCAAACAGTTTTTAAATTCTTCCATGAGTAATAAGGTTTTTAGGTCCTCTAGAGACTTTACACCCGTCGACGAGCACCATCGTTCAAACAGAACCTCTTTCTCACGGGCGAACTCCACAAAAGCCTGACAATCTTTTTTTTTTAAACCACGAAACCTCTGACTGTATGCCTCTGACACCAGCTCATAGGCGCGCAGAATCGCAGCTTTTACACTCAGTATTTCAAATAGGTATTTTATTTTGTGTTTCTCACCTATTTCTATTGTACAAAGAAATATGGGACAATAGTTTACACTAACTATAATGCTTTTATTTTTGTTTGCATGATGGCCACAGTTCAGTTCAAATACACAATATAGTTTGAATACATAATATACTCGACCCATGTTGAGGTTAAAAACGTTGGATTAAGAGTTCAAAGAAAAATAAATTGATGTTAAATGAATTGGAGGCAAGTTCAAATAATAATTTTAGACAGATTTGGGGCCGGTCTAGTGTTAATATTAAAGAGACTTGTATCAGTGTATGTCAGTGTGTGTGGCTTCTGCCTGTGTGTGTCGCTGTGGCCGGCCCTCCTGCTGCGCTCCCTGATCTCACAGTGACTGAGCGGAGATCAGACACCTTTAAGAGGAGCAGGGAGACGACAGGGACTTTGATAATTGGACTAAGAATATCAGGGATTTTCAGCTGATGAAAGTAAGATGTGTGCTGTTATTGAATGTCCGTTTGGTTTATAGCAGCTAAACGCAGATAGATGTTGCTCTCATCTGAGGGGTTATTGATTTGAAGGGAATTTATGCTGCGCTGATAACTCTCCATGTGTGACACTGTGAGGACAGGAAGACAACTTTAAACAGAATCTCTTCAGGTATTTTCAACACTTTGGACAGCTTCGATCGATATCTTTAAACCGATGCAGCTCTGAGCCAAGGTTTGAAATCTAGAAAACATTACTGATGCGTCGTATACCATGACAGACTTTTGTGTTGGTTTCAGGAAAGAGGAAAGAATTACAGAAAGCTTTCTCCAAAAATCTGAAGTCTCTAAATCAGAAAATGTAAACCCTGCAACTATCAACAAAACGTAATCTAGATACTATCAGAAATGTTATTTGCAGTCCCTAATTGTTTCCGCACACAGGATACAGTTCTCCCCATGGTGGCAAACAATCCACCAATGTGCCAGCAAAGTCATCAGTTGTAGTTAACATAGATGCAACAATGCAGGATTTAAAATACTTTTGAAAAAACATAGACACAATTTAATTTGGTGAGTAATGCTAAAGAAACACAAAAAACTCCACAAGAGAACTTTATTGTGTACTCTTTATTAGAGAAAAACTAAATTAAGTAACATTTTTAGTCAAACTTTGTATTTATTTATTTGTTGTTTAAGAACTCTCTGACAGTGAGCCACTACATGACTTGAAACCACATAACTATAAATCGTTCTTTTTAGGTTAGGACCTAAAACATAACCCTATCCGCACAATGCACACATGAACGTGAGGCAACTAAAACATGTGGGTAAGGGGATATTTTTGTTAAAAATTTGAAAATGTTAAAAGCGAACCTATTTGGGGATAGAACACATGAAAGATGGATGCTCTTCAAATACCATAATTGGTGGATGTGAAGTCGGTGATGTGATGTTGGACGTAGCTTAATATTTTGAAATGTCAGAAAACTGACTGTAACTTAAAATTATAAGATGTATATGGGTAAATTGGCTTCTCTGACATTGTCAACATATATATTTGTATCATATACATCTGTTATGTACAGTGGGCTTAATTAATTGATTTACTAACTTTAAAATGAATCCTTTAGTCCCTGAATATGCTTTTTTTTATTCACTCTGATTTTAGCTGTAATGTTGCAAAGATATGATACAATATTCAAATCCTCTGAGCTCTGAGCCAGGTATCGGAGAGGATGCCCTCAATAACCAGGGCGTCCCAGTGACCCCCGGTTGAACTCCAACACACTCGCAGGTGTCTGAGTGCCGTCTGTGGAAATCTGCCCATAAGAGCTTTGCACCGCTTTCTTTTTAGTTTGGTCACATTCTGATCATTAAAAGGTCATTCCACAGGTTTGTGCCGTTTGGAGAGTCTGATTGTTTTGCATCAGCATAGTATGGGGCTCTAACTAAAAAGGAACTGTAAGAAAAACATCTATTTTGATTAACTAACCAGTGTAGTTTTTGCATAGAGCACATCCTCTGCTCCACATATTCAGGATAGATGAATGTCTATATGTTTGCCATTACTATCTAAAGGATGTTAGAGGGATCCTAGCAGCTGTGGGATGTAACTACTTGTAAATGCATTTACTCAGGAACATTTGGATTTTGTTGAGTATTTCCACTAAGTTAGTTTCTCTGCGGATTAATAATAAACCTCAAATATATATAGCACCTTTCATGGAAGATGCAGCCCAAAGTGCTTTACGCAAGAGAAAGATAAGATACATAGAAACAATGACAATGAGTACAAATCAAACGTTTTATTTCGAAAACAAGTATTAAAAACTAAATCAGAAAGAGTTAGGTCAGAAAACCATAAATCAAATAAAACGTTAACAATGATAGCACTAAAATGAAACCAAATCAAAAGTCAAATAAAACTTATACATCTTCAACTTATTTAAAAAGAATCCAAGGCAGTTTGCTGTTCTAAGATCTGAGAACACATTACATCTAAATCAGTGAATAATTCATGAAGTATTATTATTATTATTATTATTAAGCAAAATAGCTTTGTGATGAACACATTATCGCATGAATAATTAAAATGCAATTATATAATATAATGTAAATATTTCAGAAATATTAAATAACATTATAGAAATATTATAAATAATAATAATATATATATATATGTATATACATATTATTATATAATTATTATATACATACTATAAATAATCATTATATAAAGAATTATAAAGAATATGCCACTCAACATAATGAGGATCAGCATCGTTTTTCGACATTGTGGTATTAGTCATTTTTTGTAGAGGATCTAGCAATCTTACCATCTTGTTATTATAAGAATATGATATTTAAAGTGATTACAATAATCCGGATCGAATACAGTTTTTAGCAACAAAAAAAACGTACCAGTTTATTTATTTATTCGTCCTGATTTAGGATTTGATATGAGAAAGAAACACTGATAAAGCTCCAAACAACTCCTTTGAAGATAAAAAAAATGCACGTTAAATATCAGCATCAATCGATCCAAACGTATTTATTATTCCAGAGATCACTCCCCCTTTGAAATTCTGATGATACGCCTTATCGGGCCCACACACATTATTTATTAACAAAGTCTTGTTTTTTTTAAATATATATACATTTTAATTAGTCTTCTCTCTTCTCCTGTCTTTGCACACTTGGCTGGCTTTGTGAATATTAGATTAATAGCGATTTAAAGGCAGCAGGTTGTGAACGGGCCGCTTTAATTAGCACAGTTTACATGTCGAAGGGTCTGATCAATGCCGGAGCTCTAGGTTTACACAGAGCCTGTTTCACAGCGTGCTGAATAAGGTTAGACATCCTGCTAATGCCAAGCTGTCTCAGACCATGTCCTCTGCTGATTGGACAAGCGCAGACATCATGTTCCTCTGCAGGGAATGCAGTCAGTGATGATCGCGTCCCTCCTCCATAATACATGCGCTTGTTTGCTGCATCTCCGCCATCAAATTCAAAGCAGTCGTGGGCTCATAATAAATTCAAAGGTGAACCCTGAGCAAGACCTGTTTCCCTTGAGCTAAGCTGCAGGAGAGAGGCAGTGAGAGCTTGCTGTCTGTCAACTTGTTACTAAAACTCCAAAACCTGTGCGCTCAGTCACAGGACGGCTCATGAAGAATTCAAGAGGCAAAGAAAAAAACATCTATTTATATTTATTTATTTAGCTGACAGACACAATGTAATTTTCACATCTATGATATACAGTCTAACAGAAGACTGTTTGTGTTGGTAGAAAGACATGCCACGGACACTGCTGTTTGTTTCCAATGTGGAACAATTGAAGATCTAGCATATATTTCACACTTTTTATCCAGACTTTTCAAAAACCAGGAGCGATTTTATGGAAAGTCCTTACTTTATTTTAAGATGTCTCTAATTAACTTGTATTGTTACTGATAACATGGTCTCCTTACTGTTAATAATGTTTTACCCATTAAGCTAAAGATAATACACTCGGTTAACTGTTTTCTGTATGCCTTCTTCCTTTCTTCATTTCTCGATATACTATATTACATCATTTATACAAATCGTAAGTGAAAGTTAGTAAGTCAAATAATGAAATGCATCATTTTTAAATTAAATAAGCCTTTGGTATGAGTGGTATACATTATTTAAAGGGCCCTATAGGCTAGTTGCACGGGATGACGTATTTCCATTTCCGGTTCATTGAGTGTGCGGTTGTAAACTTCCGGTCTACGGTAGAGCGGTAGAGGGAAGAGCGATAGATAGCGTATAGATAGCAATAGATAGCGAGAGAGATAGCGTATAGATATTATATAGGTACTATTTTACACTCGATGTCTCCAAGACCTACCGAAGGTTAACATCAGTGATGCACATCGGCTGGTACAAGCGGCAGGCTTAGCCCCGAGGAGCAAAAGAGAAAAGGGGGTTCAAGATGTAGCTACATATCCAGTTACGTCGACAATTATGAAGGTAAGTGACAAACAAAGCTGTAGTTACTGGCTAACTTTGACAACTTGACAGTCTTGATACAGTGTAAAGCGTTTTAATTATG
>NW_011348660.1:0-2838 GCF_000735185.1 Notothenia coriiceps
TGCATTTAAATACCACACAGGATTTTAATTTCCATGACGACTGATACTGTTACTAATTTTACTGTTACTTCTCACATCTCCTGGTACAGTGAAGTATTTCATAAATAATTGTATTTAGTTTGTGAATTACTCCTCCCTCAGCTATGGAAGGAGGGACAGAGCATTAGTGACAGACGCTACTTCCAAAATATGGAATTAATTTAAATACATAAAAGCAAAGATTATTTACTGAACATGTTTGCAGTATTTGTCACAGAAGACATAGGAAAAAAATGTTTGCATAGGTTTGTGATAATCCCCTGACATATTCTTGGTTCAATATTGTGAGTTTTCAATGGTTATGTGCCATTGAACTTAATGGGCTCTTACCGACATCAAGCCATTATAGGAACCGGTAGGGCTTATCAAACAGGATTCTTAGCAATGTTTTGTGATTTCTCCCATCATCTTCTCTCTCTCTGCTTTTTATTCAGTTCAAACTTTACTATTCTGTTCAATTTATTTATTTCTATTGTTGCTTTATATTTGACCGTTTTCAATATTTTAACACATCTACATAATGTGGAGGAACTTTCAGCTCAACTTGTAACCTATAATGTGTATTCCTTATTTGCACTAATAACAGTTAATGTTTTTTACTGACTGTGTGGTTTGATTATGTGTTGTAGGTTCCAGGACTGAATTATTGTGTTTAATTAGCAAACACACAAATATACAAAAATGTATACAAAACTATGAAGCTTTACTACAAGCTTTATGATCAGCATATTTTGAAACACAGGAATTGTATGCTATAGAACTTTATTTATGTTGATGCAGCAGTAGCAGTATGAAGTAGAAAATGGGAAAAAAACTGTCAATAAAATGTATATTTTGAATAAATATTGTGTTTATCTTGTGTTTATCTTTAATATATATATTAAAGATAAACAAAATATTTATTTCAAATGAATTTAAATCTGAATCCGTCTCAAAGTATCTTAAGTTATCAAATAAATGCAGGGACATAAAAAGTACAATATTTCCCTCTAAAATGTAGTGGGGTACAAAATAACAGGAAATGGAAATAGTCAAGTAAAGTACATCTGAGAGAGAACGAGGGATTGCATTGCCTGTGTGCAAGTTTCTAATCCTGACAAACTGCGTAGCTCATAGAGTATATCGTCAGGAGGAGCCAGTTGATATGGGTTATTTTGTCTCCAAACACTCTCTGCCTCAATTCTGGCATTGAAGTCCTTGTATACTTTTTATATCATCATTTTCTTAACTCTGAACATACACTGGTCCAGAGCAGAGTAGGTCTGCAGCATTACCATGGTGATCTTTTGAAAACAGTGCCTTTTAGGCAAAACATACCTGGCTAACCCACAACTCTCGCGCTGTGGTACACCCGAGTGGCTTCTCTCTTTTATATGTTCATTTTTTATTTTCTTTGCCTTTGATTCAAAAATAATTGTTTTGGTTTTTAGTTTTAATCTCAACCAAAAAAAGCCTAATGATTTCAAACATGAAAAGTTCAATATATAGCAATTATTTCAACCAATTCTTCCACATTACAAAGATCTAACATTATTTATTTGTTTTCAATTGTTTCCACCATGAAACTGTTACACATGAGGCTGTCGTCTAGCAAGGATGTAGGTGCATGCTCTTGTTGGTTATTCTTCAACTTCTTTGACAAAGGCACTACGGCTTGTGACAATTATCCAAATGAAATGAACCCAAACCCTATTTAATCACATTTTAAATGTTTGAAGACTCTATTTTATTTTAAGAGGAGGTTAACTCAGAACCTTCAGTCATGGTGTTTGGGTGTTTGAAAAAAATATTGTAATACAATGTATAACAACACATTATGCTGATTCTCAGTTGCAGACTGAAATACTGAAAAAATTGTTGAATACTTAACACAACTATTGCCTCAAGTGCACTCTGGTACAATAAAGCATATCAGAAAGAAAAAATACAAAGAATCAAAGCCATAACAAATATAACTTAAATAGTTACTTTGTTCAGAAGGTGCGCATAAATATCCAAGCAAACATATCCAACAAAGAATTTTAATTTCCATGGTGATGGATGTTGTTGCTTCTCACGACTCCTTGTAAAGAGAAATATTTCATCAATGATTTTATTTAGTTGTTGAATCACTCCTCCCTCAGAGTTGGAGGGATGACAGAGAATTAATGAGAGAGGCTAATTCCAAATATAGACTCACATGTTGTGACGACCCCTCCCCCTTCTGCCAGTCTGTGCTCCCTGCCTTGCTGTCCTCTGGCAGGTACTGGGAGTGTCGTCCTGTTTGTGCCCGCCCATCTAGAGGCGGAGCTTCAAGAGGGCATAAAGGCCTGCACAGCTGGAAGGTTTACTCTCTCTGATCCTGGCCTTCTGCAGCAACCTCAGCCTTCCACCTGTGTTTGGTTTGATGCACCATCCAACATGCCTACAGCACACTTCCACACATCCACACACTGCTGACATGACTGACAATCTTATTCTTACATACCCAACTTGCTAAGAGGTACTTTAAGTTAATTGTGATAAATAAATAACTTATTGGCATATAACTCTGTGTGGCCTCCCTCTTAGTTGCCAGCCTTAAGGAAGGCTGTAACACATGTTTATAGAATAAAGGACACTCTGACCAAATCATAATACACATCATACAATTGAATAAGACCTGCAGTGATGTATGTATGTTTTACAAATACTGAATGTGGTACTACAGTATACTATGCTATTCAAAATATGCACTTTTGATACTGACCATTACTCTTGTATGAAAGTGGTGAATCTTGAATTTCTCCTGTATTTATTTTTCAGTGATATTTAATTCCC
>NW_011348661.1:0-3384 GCF_000735185.1 Notothenia coriiceps
AAAGTGCATTCGGATTCTCTAAAGTACCGCAGTCTCTTCTCCTAAGTCCTTTTGAATTCTCCTATCCACTATCCCTTAACCCCTTGACGTTTCACTCAAGAGGTCAAGAGCCGCGTTCACACCGGAGTACTTTTCCCACTTTAGTTTCGATATAGTTCCGAAATGTCGCGTTCACACCAAAAAGAGCCGGAACTAAAATGAGTTCATGAGAACCCTTTTCCATCCCTGCTAGGGACTTTCATGCGGCTCTCTTGTGAGAAAAGAGCTATATTTCTGATTGGCTGTGCGGATTGCAAACCACGCCCCGTAAAACAAAAAAAAAGTGTTGTGAAGCCACCATTTTATTATCCTCGCATTAGCATTATTAGCATTAGCCCAGCGCAGAAACGCAGAGAGACTAACTTATGGCAACACAAAATAAAACATGGGAGCGGTGGAGATGAGGAGTGTCGGCGTTCTGGCGATTTACTCGGAAGGCTTCAGTAGAAGCTGCTGGGGGTCCCAGCAGCTTCTACTGAAGCCAGTCCCCAACCCCGGGGACTTCCGGCCGGGGACTCCGGGTGGCAGTATACGCCGTGAAGTTGTTTGCGGACTGCCAGTAAACCCAAAGCAGAAGAAGAAGAAGTGACGTCAGCGGCTTCATTTGCCTAATCCTTCCCCAGGGACTTATTCCGGTGTGAACGCGATCTGTACTTAGTTCATCAGAACTAAAGAGTTCTGATGAACTAAGTTCTCATGAACCTTTGTGGAAAAAGTACTGCGGTGTGAAAGCGCCTAAGACAACTGAGTCGATGCAACAATATACAATATAAAACCCCATAAAACAAAGTGAACATATAGGTACAACAGAAATAAAAAGATGAAGACCTATAAAATATATCCAAAGTGTCTGATACCAAGCATGTACACGTGTCTGTTTGATGTGCATGTGTAGGAACATAATTTGGACAAAAGGGCGGAGCTAATGCTGAAGCAGGCGGCGCGGCTGGACTGCAGACAGTTTGTTTCTCCTCGTGACGTCACATCTGGAAACAGCAAGCTCAACTTGGCCTTCGTCGCCAACCTGTTCAACATGCACCCTGCCCTGCAGAAGACTCACATCAACGGAAACGACATCGACCCGGCAGAAATAGCACGTGAGACATAGAATATAATCATTCATCCAGTATCATTACGCAGCGTCATGTTATAGCATTGAGGCTTGAAATGAAAGTTCAGTCATAAAATGCTGACATGCACACTCCAGTGCAAATAGTACTGCATGATAAAAGCAATAAAAACAAAAAAAAACAGCAATTTATATCATCCATAAATCCATATCTGTATACAACCTATAGCTGCACCCAAAGGTATCCTATCAGCTGACAGTTCATGTGTGGGGGCAGCTGGAGAAGGAGGAAATGTTGATGTTTTTTTATGTATTTACAGCTGAGACCAACGAAGAGAAGACATTTAGAAACTGGATGAACTCTCTGGGCGTCTCCCCATACGTCAACCACCTGTGCTGGTATGTCATGTTATACATTAACCTAATCAAGGAAGTGGAGGCCTGTTAAACATCCATACCTTTACATATTTATACCCAGAAGAACCATTGATAAGAGCAGTAAAGAGGGGACAGTTGTACCTTAACTGTAATACCTTCTGAACTTGTTTTTGAATGGTGCAATGAATTCACGTTATTATTGCTATTATAGTATCATAAGGCTCTACTGGTAAAATGGTGCCTTGCTCAAGGGTATAGCAATTTTATTAGTTGGTTTTCTGTATTTTTTTTTACAGCTTTTCTTACCAGCATCCTTATCTTAAACTAACCTTTAATTTACTTTAAAATAATGGCTATGCTCTGTAGTCCCTTCAGAATGAGTCATTTCCTCATCTGTAACAAGTGTTAACAAGATTAACCAAGATTTGAAACAGGCTGGGGTCATTGTACCTTGGCAATTTAGCTATTGTAGGCCTTGTTACTAATTCACCAGCACTTACTATGGTATGAACTTGCTTGAAGTGAATATATCTGCTCTATCCTTGTTTGATTCTTTATGGTTTTTGCACTTATTGTAAGTCACTTTGTACAAAAGCATCAGCTAAATGACCCCCATTGAAATCAGGACAGCAGAAAGCCAACACATCTTCCGACGCAGACTGAAAACTCATCTCTTTCGATTCCACTTCGATCGATAGAATTACTAACAAAGAATTACTAACAGAGCACTTATATACTAACAAAGGACTGGCTTATCTAAAGCCGGTTGAGTAGCACTTGAAATGTTTTAGCTCTATGAAACCTGATGTACTTATATGATTCTGTTTTCTTCAAGTTTGTATCTTCTTGGTCGAATGCACTTATTGTAAGTTGCTTTGGATAAAAGCGTCAGCTAAATGCAATGTAATAATGTAATGTAAAATTATATGTAATGAGTATCTGAATCTGGTATGGAAATATTGGATTCCACATTGATTTATTGGCTAAGAAATAATGAAATGTAAACATGTTGATTTGACAATAGACTGAAATTAGCCGTTGTAATATCCACAAAGGGTTAAACACCTGAACAGGAGCTCCATTAAGCTGATACTGAATCAAAATAAATGTTTTAAGTCTTTTTTTTATTCTGTTCTGTTTATTACATGGTTCTTTATTTTTTTACATGGGCTACTGTAACAGAAAAAGCAACTGTTTCTGCTCTGATGTTCATTTCCTCACTCTCTCTCTCTGTTTGTCCTCTGCAGGGACCTTTGTGATGGTTTGGTGATCTTGCAGCTTTGTGAGAAGGTTAATGTGCCCGTTAACTGGAAGAAAGTCAACAACCCGCCGTATCCCGTCCTGGGGGCCAACATGAAGAAGGTGTGCACATAAAACAGAGAAATAGAAAGCTCGTAAACTAAACTACATGTTGATGTGAACATAAAAGGAAAGTAACATTGTTCTTCTTCACGTGTTTTAGCTGGAGAACTGCAACTATGCTGTGGAGCTCGGCAGGGACGTCGCTCACTTCTCTCTGGTCGGCATCGGAGGAGAAAACTTGAACTCTGGGAGCCGCATGCACACGCTGGCGCTGGTCTGGCAGCTGATGAGGAGGTTCATGCTCCATCCATGTTGTTTGGCAAAGACAAACTGTCCATAGTGAATACGATACGATACGATAATACTTTAATGGTCAGATCAAGTCTGAAATTTGACTTGCATCACAGCTGCTCCATGTGTAACATCAACAGACAAATATCAAGACCCAGCACATGAAAAACAAACAACAAACATTTAACATAACAGCACAATCACTGAGAGAGAACATGCTCAAAGAGCCTTCAGCGTGCATTTGATCTGGACTCAGCTCTGTATTTACTGAGAGGATTGACTGGAGCACAAAGGATGCTTCAGTC
>NW_011348662.1:0-16576 GCF_000735185.1 Notothenia coriiceps
GTGTGTGTGTGTGTGTGTGTGTGTGTGTGTGTGTGTGTGTGTGTGTGTGTGTGTGTGAGCTTGGAGGGACATGCAGTCTTTGGCAGGGTGTTTCCAGCCTGTCAGCCTGATCTGAGTGCACGCTGCCAGCTGCTCTCCTATAGAGCGACAGACATACAGTAAATTAAGACCAGTGGATCTGTTGCAGTTTGCGGCAGGCGCTCAGATTGTTTTGATGCATGAGTGTGTGAGTGACGGCATTTATGGATCAAGCCTTACATGCAGCAGGGTAGGTCAATAAACGCTGTTTTGTGTTGTTTTGCGATGTATACATTGAGGTTAACCACGGCAGGACTACAGGATGTAGCTCAATACTATGGAGCTTTAATTGCTGTTAATAGAGTCAAATGTTTGTGTGAATGCAGCAGAGAGTAAACAACCAGAGCTTTAACCGTGCATGTGGTTCAACGTCCCCAACTCATGGTGAAGAGCAGCATGTAGGAAGCAACAAGTCCTCCAACTCATACGACCAAATAGGTCGATTGTTCAAGAGCTTATTACGACCTATAATCACGTTTTAAAATGTTCGACCTCTAGTGCTCCCGTTGAATGCAAACGGTACGGAGGGTCGTATATTATACAAATAACCAGTGGCGGCTGGTGGAAATTATTTTAGGTGGGGCTATTGTAATGGTGAATAAACCACACGGGGAACATTTTGAGAAATTACCCCTTAAATTAAATTGGCTACACTATTTCATCGTTGCTGTTGTATGATTGGTGTTTAGCTACGGTATTTAGCGTCTACAGCACCTCCGCTTTTAGGGTTGACAGAGACCCAAACGTCGCCCGGAGGTCCCCCGGTGTTGTTGCGGGAGCTGCTGCACTAGCTAACACTAAACTAGCTAACGCTCCACTAGCAAAACAAACGCTTATTTCTTTTGCAAATGGTGCAGCGGGCTTCAAACACGTTCCCCTCCACTGGTTTCAACCAAGCACTAAATTACATGTTTTCCAACCAAATACGGTTGAACTGACACTTCCCCATATTCATTTGTAAGTAGATTCGAAGATACATGAGTTTCTGACTCCCGCAAGCTGAAGCTTGGTTGCTAGGTTACTAGCTGGGTGTTCTCCAATAAGGGGCCGGGGGAAACAAAGTTAGTGATTACTGGTTCCATGTTGATTTCATTCAATACAAATTGTTGGGGGGAACTGAAAGGCTCTTACCGTACTGGTTACTTTGCAGCCCGGACATTTCCCCCAAAACACATTTAGACGCTATCGCAACACAGAAGTACCTTTCAAATCCCATCATATTTAAGACCTTCTAAATCATATTTAAGACCTTTCTTATTGTTTTGGTCATATTTAAGACCTTTTTAAGGCCTTAAATTTAGATTATCAAATTTAAGACTTTTTAAGACCCCGCGGGAACCCAGTGTGCTACAAAGTAACATAAACTGAATATACTCACGTAAAGTACGAATAACTCAACATTTTATTTAGGTATTGAACTTTGGTAAATGTGGTATTTGTGGTACTGTATGTGCTTTTGGCAGTTCACTAAAAGTCTCATAAACAGATACTGCTACAATAAAATGTTGTTCAGCAACTCCAAAAATCAGCCTATAGTATACGTTACAGTTTCATAGTCAACAAATACCTTCGTTACATGGATCACTATCAGAACGTAGCGCTATCAAAGCGCTACCTCTGTTTAAAATGTGGCAGCATTTGTGTGCTGCTACTGTTATCTGCCAACTAGCAGGACGTATTAGCAGGGTGTTTGTATATTTGCACAGCATAACCATCGTCATAGGTCAAGGCAACAGTAGTTAATAAATCCATAGATACTTTCTGTGGTGAGATTTGTGCTGTCTCTAAATGCAGATACTTTCCTTAGCTTAACAGAGGAATATTAACCCGCCATTGTTGAATCTCGTTCAACTGATCCAGCCCCCTGTAGCTCCTGCGCTGTGCGTTATTGTTGGTCATAAGGTGCATAGCATTTCTGTTACCAGCATTAATGCTTTTAGAAATATTTTAGGCTAGCAATGTTTCTGGTGACTTTACATGCTTACTGCCCTCAAAACAGGGAAACATGAAGAATGACTATACTCTGGAGAAGGACATTAGGCCTGCTGGAAAAGGCTCTTCTGTAAGTATAAAACAAACAGAGCCCTCCTGGCCTCTTCACATATTTCTTCCTTTGCCGGGGACCTTTTCCTCTACTATTGTTTCTCCTGCATCCTGTGTTTGTGTGGCAGATTTGTTTGATCCACCTTCTGAGACTTTTTAGCCAAAATATTGACAAAAGGTCCCCTCTCTTTCTGTCTGTCTCTCCCCACCATCTCTGTTTCTCTCTCTGTCTCTTCGTATCCATGACTCTGAAGACAGAAGATGGTTTCCGACGGAGAAATGAATCTTCAGCCTCCAGTCCAGAACATCCTGATGTTGACAACAGACAAAGAGCCCACCCCACCTTGTTTGGAAAATACAACCAAAGCATGCAGACCTTCAAGCCCTTCCGCTGGTCCTCTTCCCAGTCAGTGTTTTTGATTACATCATCCTGTTTTGATGCTCTTATATATCGTTTGATTCATTTTGCTAACCCTTTTATTCATGGCACCTACGTTTGACCAACTAGTAACCTCAGAGTTTAAAAAGTGAAGTGCCTTAAACCTGCAGTCTCTCTTAAATGAACCAATGGTCGAAAAAATAACGACGAAACGATTGTGTAGAAGTCTATGAGAAAATGACCGAACTTCTCACTTGATTTATTACCTCAATAAACATTTTCCTGTTGAGTTTATGGTCTTCATGACTATTTTCAAATCCTCTTTAATATAGATAGATAGATAGAGATAGAATCGGGAGGGATGAAACCCTCTTTAATGGTCACACATGCAGAGCACACAGCACACACAGTGAAATGTGTTCTCTGCATTTAACACATCCTAGTAGTAGGAGCAGTGGGCAGCTATTGCACTTAGTAAATTATGTTACCATTTAGAAGAAAACATACAGAAAAGCAGACTATGTTTCAGGGCGGGGCTACCTTGTGATTGAGAGTTCACTACCAGGGTATTTTCAGGTTGTTGTGCTCTCCTTGTTTTAATCTTATTACGGCAACCCTTTCTCTGTGTTTTCAGTTCATAAAAAATTCATTCTAACACGTTGGTCACCTTAAAATGTCTTTATTGTTTGGTAGTAATCAGCTCCACGCTTTTGTGACAATATGTCGGGTCAAAAATACTAAATGTCAGCAGTCAAAACTCTAGTCCACAGCCACTTATTTTATACAGTTGCCATTTATGCATGGTGTCTGCTAAAGTGGACAGATGAGTAACTCCTTCAAAATAAGGTATAAAAGAATTAAATTACATCATTGTTTACTTTCACCAAACAAATTACAGTATGATTTAATAATCCAATAGAGGATACACGGTACAAAATACAGTATTGGGCTAGTTCAGTTGGCCATGCAGTTCTACATATTTTAACCCATTTGCTCATGGATGGTGTTTCAATGTGCAGGTCCCACCCTATAGACAATGCAGGCTTCTTCTCCTTCACGACCTTCGTCTGGATGACCCCCATGATGTGGGCCTTGTTCAGGAATAAGCTGGATATGAGCTCTCTCAAGCTGTCTCCCTTGGATGTAGCCCACAGCAGCGGAGAAAGGTCAGACACTCTTCTTGCTGATTGGGGGTTGGGGGGAGGGAGACACTTCATGTAGATAGGATAACGTGTGAATATATATCAGATATCACCATTGTTTTGGATTACAAATTAAATATGATGTTTATATATGCAAATAATTCATTATCTGAGGAAATTTCAAGGCACAAATAGACAAAGTTTGTAGAATAAACACTCATTTGTGTCCAGAATGTTTTGGAATCAGAAAAGACCAAACCCCAAATTTGGTCAATGTTTTTGTCTGAAAGCTCTCTCCAAAATAACAGGAAACCTACACTACGTTGAGTGTTTCACAACTGTTTTAACTTGGTATAGAATCAACAAGGCTGATTGTTTGCATTGTGCTCAGGCTCCAGAGACTCTGGGAGGAAGAAGTGGCCAAGATGGGCCTGGAGAAGGCCTCTTTGATCCGAGTTGTCCTCCGCTTTCAAAGAACCAGGCTGATTATGTCTGTCACTGTCGGCATCCTTGCCATGATAGCAGCGTTTATTGGCCCGGTAATTTTCTTTACATTTTAAATATGAGCAGTACCAGTGCCTCCTCTATTAGCCATTGTCGCCTTCTTTGGAGTTTTCCCGAACATTACTCTAATTGTTAATGTGTTGGAAAGAAGCTCCGATCTTCTTCTTAAATATAAATACCAGTGAACACTGTAAAAAATACTCCACTAGAACTAAAGTCATTACAAACTTACCAAGTAAAAAGTCTGTGGATTGAGTATAATTCGTCAAATGTTGGCTTATTGAGCCTTAAAGATGATATAAAATGTGAAAAGTTTGGAAAGTGGTCATGCTAGCAACACAAAGACATCTTAAACATGAGAAGTATGGTGTGTCACACATGACAAACAATTTTAAGAAATCACTGGTTTAATCTTAAAAAGCTGAAAATAAAAAAGTAAGTCCAAATTCCTCTGACATTAAAGTTCAGAAAAACAAAAAGCTCAACAACAAAGTACCTCAAAAGTGTGCTTAATGCCTTAAACAGGTATTTACATATTTTGAAAAAAAAAATGTTCTTTTTGTTTTTCAACATTACACCATGACTACCTTTACTCCTCTGTAACCACACGCTTATTACACATTAATACACCCAGGTTACACTCATATTACAATGTTATTTGGCCCATATTACACCAATATTCCACCCATACTTCACCGCCATTTTACAGAATATCACACCCATGTTACTCATGGACACAGCCTGTGAAATGACTTTCCCTAGAATACGGAAACACATTAAGTACAGTTCTTGAGTCAATCTATTTTTTTTACCTTCCATAAAATATTCGATGAAGGCTGAGGTGCAGTGCTTAGAATTTAAAATGTCCAGCTAAAAGGCATTTTAAAGAGAAAGTTTGATTAAGAGGTACTTATCCACAGTCAGTGTATTACCTAGAATAGTTTCTTTTTCATGCTCTTATTCACTGTTAATTACCCTGTCTGTCCTCTCAGGCTGTCTTGATCTATGCGATCCTGAACTACACAGAGGCCCCAGAGAAACACCCAGTACTCTATGGGATTGGTCTTTGCTTCGCTCTGTTCACCTCAGAGTTCTTCAAAAGCTTCTTCATATCCACGCTGTGGGCCCTGAATTTGCGCACTGCAGTCAGACTGAAGGGGGCCTTCTCTACGTTAGCCTTTCAGAAAGTCATCTCTCTGCGGGGGCACAGCGGCATTTCAACGGGAGAGGTAATGGCTGAGTTACATGCATATATTTCATTCCTACGTTCCTATTGAATAGGATCGACACAATCATTGTTGATATCTTTGGGGGCAGCGTGTGCCGTAGGTAACTGTGTAAAGAGTTTATTGTTAATGTAGTAGTTCTCTAGTGTTTTAGATGAGTCGAGTGTGTACAAAGCACAACTCCAACACAGACTTGTTGGTTGGGCTGGTCATTTAAAAAGAGACCAAACAGTTTTTACCAATTACTGTGTGTTCTTTCTTCAATAGGAACACACACTTCAGCAGTATTAGGTGCATTCACACCGCAGTACTTTTCCCACAAAGGTTCATGAGAACTTAGTTCATCAGAACTCTTTAGTTCTGATGAACTAAGTACAGATCGCATTCACACCGGAATAAGTCCCTGGGGGTGGATTAGGCAAATGAAGCCGCTGACGTCACTTCTTCTTCTTCTGCTTTGGGTTTACTGGCAGGCCGCAAACAACTTCACGGCGTATACTGCCGCCCAAAATCCCCGGCCGGAAGTCCCCGGTTGTTGGGGACTGGCTTCAGTAGAATCTGCTGGGACTCCCAGCAGCTTCTACTGAAGCCTTCCGAGTAAATCGCCAGAACGCCGACACCTCCTCATCTCCACCGCTCCCATGTTTTATTTTGTGTTGCAATCCGCCCAGCCAATCAGAAATATAGCTCTTTTCTCACAAGAGAGCCGCATGAGAGTCCCTGCTCTCTAGCAGGGACGGAAAAGCGGCCAAAATCATATAGAAATAAAACAGACAATTAACTTAAAATAATACAGCCGCTGAGGCACTAGTTAGCAGATCTTACGCAGGGCAATGATCCAGGTCCAGACAAGATTCTCCGTTGTACATTTATTATGATCCAATATCATTGACAATGAACAGGTTTCCTTTGGTTTGTTCCTTAAGCCTTTCCTATGGCTTTCCTTTCCTGTGGTTGGAAAAACCCTGTGGCTCGAAACACCCTGTGGCTCTTTTGCCTACTAGTGCTCTGGCTTCCACTTCCACCTGTCTCCAATATATACAATTACACCAGGTGCTCTAATCACCCAGTGCCCAAAACATGCCTTCAAAATAAAAGCATAGAAACTACTTTAACTTATGAGACTAACTAAGAATACATTTACAATAAACACTATAAAACAGCAAGAAAATAAATGTTAAACTAGTAAATAATATAAAGAGATATATGGCTCCAACATTCCGGCCCCTAATTGTGGCCTGTGTAAACACACAATAACTTAAATATATATAAATGGAGCTATACTCTATCTTTATTTCTTACCCATACAAATAATCGTCTATAGTCTTCAGGCAACAGCTTCCTGGAAAGGAAAGAGAGAAAGAAAACTATAAAATAGTCTAGAGAAACAGAAAGAATAAATGTTCATGATGCTACGCTACTGCATCCAGGAGCAGGCGGATCTTCAAACAGGTCTCTCCATGACACTGGTCTTCATTTGGGGCTCGCAGAGCTGACCAATCATTGTCCGTCCTTTCCCTCATCCAGGGTCCACTTGTATTTGCAATAAAGAAAATATCTCCTGTTGGAAATTCTTTTCTGGGCCTTCTCCATTCGCTCCGTCATCCAAATCCTCTTCATAAGGAGGCTCCTCTGTGTCTCCATCACTGTTCACACCATCTATCTGGAGATCGGATTCCATTTCTTCATCCTGTGTTTCAGTCTGAGGTTTAGGACTTTGGTGAGGCTTTGATGTCTTGGAGCTGGTCTCCTCTTTGTGATCTATTTCTTGCTCCTCACTCTCTGTGTGCTTTTCACATTGCACTGTTGATGTTTTTTCTTGTAAATCCTGATGGGTCTGATGTTTGATGGACATCTTTTCTTGTTGTTCCAATGCAAGCTGAGAGGTAACAGGGCAGCCAGAGCTGAATCCATTGTGCTCTCCAGGTCCAACGGTCCCAGTATGAACACTTGTCTCTGACTGTCCAGATGAAACATGTGCTTTAATTAAGGATGTGCCTGTATCCTCATCTTCAATGTGAAGGGCTGAGAAAATAAATGTTAAACTAGTAAATAATATAAAGAGATATATAGCTCCAACAGTTCTCATTAACTAATTTTAGTTCCGGCTCTTTTTGGTGTGAACGCGACATTTCGGAACTATATCGGAACTAAAGTGGGAAAAGTACTCCGGTGCGAACGCGGCTATTATCATTATTTTTGTAATATTCAATCGATCAGAGTTAGTTTGCCCCCATGTAGGCTAATGGTTAATCACAAATTTATATACTAGTGTTTAACCTACGTGTACTTTTGGTTGGAGATAATACAATCCTGGGAAGTTATTAAGAAATGTAACAAACTGGTAGGAGAAATCAGAAAATTCTTGATCATTTTTGTGACATAATAGCAGTCAAGGTTTTTTATAGATGGAATATCTGTGTCAAACTATTTGTGTAGCGCAATAATTCGGAAAATACTGCCTACAGACATAACAAAATACAATGTCCTTGCCTGGGAAGTCACATGGGGAGAATCTATTACGATGTTATAATTTTGCACCAAGATTTTTTTGTTATTTAAGTAAATGATTTCATGGCATGTGGAGTTTTTCATAAAATCTTTCCACCAAAGCATCCTTCTGTACTTTTCCAATATTTGTTATCAAACATTTTATTCAATAGGATAGGATCTACCAGTTTTCCGCCTAATTTAGTTAAAATCGTACTTTTTGTATCATCGTCATAACTATGTTTGACTCTCCTACTCTGACCATTATAAACTTGCCCTGGTAATTCAATCTTGGCAAATGTGGATAACAGCCTCTCCTCTCCCTCTCTCGTGCAGATGATAAGTGTGTTGACCAACGATGGCCACAAACTATTTGATGCAGTGTTGTTCGGGAGCTTCGTGCTTGCCTCCCCGGTGCTCTTCATCATTTGTGTTGTGTATGCCTGCTACATTCTGGGCTACACCGCACTGACTGGAGTCGGCACCTACCTCATCTTCATCCCAATACAGGTGTGTGCTGCACAAGAACCTCAAACAAAAGACTCATTTTCATAAGAAGTGTTCATTTTGATTTTGATCAGTTAAGATTGTGACTTATGTGTGGCCAGAGGTCTGGCAAAAGGTTTTTCTATTAGCATATCATACAACGATACATATATTTTTTGTTTACTGTCATCCTCACCAATACTGTGTTAATGGTACAGTAGGTGCTATTTCAAGGAATTGCCTAAGTCAACAATAGGCATAACAATGTTTCAGAGTCTTTGGTAGCTAAGTTACCTATTTTTAATTAGCTACAAGTTGTAATTTCTTTAGAGCTCTCTCTACTCATACTTATGAGGTATTCTTTTTGACTTGTGCAAACCTAAATCAACAACTTTTTTTTTTTTGTTGGCTTATTTTTAATTGTCACTTAGAGTATATTAATATTGGCTTTTTTTCTGCTTCCAGGTTGGCTTAGCCAGGCTCATTAACAGATTCCGGTGGAAAAGCATACAGATAACAGACTGCCGTGTTCGCACCATGAATGAGATTCTCAACAGCATCAAACTTATCAAGATGTACGCCTGGGAGGATTCTTTTGAGGAGAAGATCGTGGGTATGCATGTTGAGTTTGCTCTACAGAAACAATTCTATTTAAAGGGGCCCTATTATGCTCATTTTCAGGTTTCATCATTATTTTGTCCATCTATGTGACATGTTTCCATGCTGGACAGTTTAAAAAGTGCTTTATATTTCGCACCTCTTTTCACCTCTTTTCACCATCTTTTCACCATCTTTTCACCATCTGTATGAAACTAGAGCCCAGTCTGCTCTGATTCTAGATGTCTCGCCTATGATGTACAATGTGTTTTGTAGCGCTAGCCAATAGAAGCGCTAGTCTCACATAGTAATGTCAGCATGTTGTGGAAGTGAACAAAAGGGCCCAATAGAGCCGTTTCAGGCAGGGGGGAGAGAAACTCCCTCTGGAGGGAACACAGGGATCTTAGCCTTTCAAGACAATGTACATGCACAGAAACCTATATAACACACTACAGGAAATGGAAGCCCCCCAATAGGGCCACCTTAAAGTGAAGCATTATGTTTTTTCTGGTTTCTTTTATCAATTTTAATGTAACTCACATAGCCATGCTGCCTAAGGCTCGAGATGAGGCTTCCGCTGTCAAATTCTCTCCAGCTTTTTTTACGCCACTAAGACCATGTAGAATGAACTGCCTCTCAAAATGCTTTTAGGAATGAGCTTCAACGTGCCCTTTGCTCCGGCAGTCCATGATCTATTTTGGTGTGCATTCTGCAGCAATGTGCTTCCTGGCATTAAGCAACATATCGAACCATGTGTTTACCTTTCAAGTACCGTTCCTGTGAAGTTGCTGCAGCTGCCAAAGACACAAATATATACATTCTTGATCCCCGCTTTTCCCAAAAATATTAAATCAAATATATATATTATCAATGTAGCATGAAATGCAGCTCAGATGAAAACAAACTGAAAAGACACTTAGCAGACCAGCATCCATATCGGCATTAATAACATATTTTGTTTCAGAATTAATTGTCAAAGCATATTCATGAACGCAGTTCTATAAATCTGATATTCTAATATGGACAGTTCTTGTGCTCACACTTAAATGCTTGTGTGAGATATACAATAGCATTCTGAATATCTTGTGTGAATACAGTCTATGTACCAATTCATCAAATATGTGATGTTGGCTCTTTTATAGAATTCAGGAAAAATGAGAAGAAACAACTGCAGAAGGCCAGTTACGTCCAGAATACCAACGTCAGCATCACCACCATCATCCCCACCCTCGCCACCGTTCTCACCTTCATTGTTCACACATCACTGAAATTAGAGCTCAACACGCCTGATGTGAGTATGCAGCAGTTTGTTAAACATTATGTAGCGAATAGAAGTACAGGATGTAAGTACCAACCTCCTTCCTATGCACATTTTGGTGTTCTTTTTTTACTCCTGTCATAATTTCTACAGCCAGTAGAGGCAAACCTGCTTTTGCAAAAGTGATGTTAGAGAGTTACATGGAGGGTCATAGTTTGACGCATAGGGCCACTGATCAAGCTGTTTTATACTGTGTGACCAGTTGAGACTGTTAACTGGTTGAAAACAAATATATATATATATATATACAAACATTTATCTTTCAGTTTGTTTGTGCTCGCACTGAGCATTTTGGTTCATTTAAAGATAATACAGATGTCCATGTGACAGTGTTGCATAATGTGGGGTAGTGTTTGAGAATCATTCTTTGTTATTTCCAGGCCTTTACCACCATCGCTGTTTTCAACGCCCTGAGGTTCTGCCTGGGTCTGCTGCCTCTGTCCATGAAGGCCGTGGCTGAGGCTGCTGTTTCAATAAAACGACTCCAGGTAAACTCTTCTCTTTGTATCCTGCTTCTGGCATTCTTATAAGTCTTCACAGCATTCATTACTACAATAATATTACTTAATAATGCCACAACGATGCATCGAGCACTAGAAACTGAAAGGTTGAAATATTTAAACCTTCTAATGAGAGATAATAAAATGTGTATGTGGCTTCCCCACAAGAGCTTATAAGCACATAAATAGCATGTGCAGGGTTTTATTTTGATCTTGAAATATATACTGTATTTTTTTTACGTTGTTCCATTTCTACTGTTGTAGTATAATTTGAGGCATTTCCTACTTAAACTTGAAAAGGCTTATACATGCGATGTGTGGCTGTTTCAGAAAATATTGCTGATCCAGAATCCAGAGCCCTACCTGAACCAGCAAAAAGACAGTGACTCGGCCATAGTGATTAAAAATGCTACACTTTCCTGGACCAGACCAGCCAGCCAGCCGAACCCCACTCCCAGCTCAGCCAATGGGGTGACCGGAAACAAAGTAGAGGAAGTGTCCAAGAATGGGGCGAGTGAAACCTTGCCGACCCTGAGAAACATCTCCCTCACTCTGCCTAAGGTGTGCTTTACCACTGGTAAGGATTATTTGGGTCACCTAATTTTGCTTAAAAGTAATACAATGTTCTCTGTTTTATCTCCTGAAGGGCAAGCTGCTTGGTGTGTGTGGTAACGTTGGGAGTGGAAAGACGTCACTGATTTCCAGCATTTTGGAACAGGTTGGATCCTTCTCTTGTCTTTTTATTATCTTTTTGGCTTGTTTGCCCATTCTCGGGAATGTCCTGTGTACATTTTGAGGGAATTTCCTACAAATGTGGTGAACTGATGAACTGATTGGAATTGGGTGATAAATAGTCAAAGGTCAGGGCCGTGGATATTATTATTACGCTTTTATCCAAAGTGACTTATATACTCAATACTGTGGGCAATCCCCACAGGAGCAATTTGGGGTGAAGCGTCTTGCCCAGGGACACAACGACATGCTGACTGCAGTGGGACTTGAACTTGCTATCCCCCTGATTCTAAGTTCAGCGCACTATTCCACTGAGCCACAGCCTCTCGCTGGGGGGGGGCCTGGGTTCGACTCTGACTGGGGATTGTTTGTGCCTAATTTGTCAAAGGTCGGAAACAATACAACCTTCGCACAGTGCATTTAATGGCCTTGCATCGCAATAAAAAAATGCGCATATCACTCAGTTGGTTACATTTATATGAATTCTCTAAATAAACATAGTAGGCCATTATAATTCAATGAGGCCTTTTCCCCTGACATTTCATGCAGTAAAAGCACAGAGAATTTCCTGACACTCTACAATATAGGGATAAAGCAACGTGAGAATTGTGCATGTCACTCATTTGGTTTAATTGATATGCATTTTTGAAATAAAATGAATAAATATTGTAGGCAATTATAGGCCTTTTCACATGACATTTCAGGACCTGCATGTGCATATGAGTTATTTGGTTGAATTCCCATGAATGTGATGATAGTCATGCAATGTAAAGCGTATGGCCACGGATTTTTCACATTAAGTCGGATACTGAATCCGTGACACTTTCCTGGGTCCCCAACTTGAAGCTCCTCTGATTGCGTTAAACACAATTGTTGCTATGGTGAGGCGACATCCATATTTGAAGCATTGTCTACGTGTCTACGGCTATAACTTTGTGCTCTGTGAAATTCAACTTGATTGGACACGCCGTCGAACAAATACAAGGAATTTACATATACACATGATACAGCCGACTAAAAGAACAATGCTTACAAAATCAGGTGAATCAATTTTATTTATTTATCAATATATCACTAATCAAACAATTGCCTGTTGGCTTCCCAATCTGTAACACAGTCCTTTACCCTTCAACCATAAAATCTCATTAAATTCCTTCAAGGTCTTTGCTATATCACATGAGTCTTTACATTGTTTTATTGCCAGCCAATTAAAGACAACGCTGCTTTTTTACATTGTGTTCCTCTTAAGTCTGATGTAACTGATGCCTTTTAACCTACAGCTTTTCATATGATTGTCTTCTCATTTCTGTATTTTAGATGCACCTTCTGCAGGGCTCCTTCACAGCGGATGGGACATTTGCCTACGTTTCCCAGCAGGCCTGGATATTCCATGGAACTGTCCAAGAGAACATCCTGATGGGGGAACCATTGGACCAGTCCAAGTACGTAACCAGTTGTTAATGATATGCTCCTGCAGACCATCGAACATCTAAACAACAGGAGGTATTTCTCACTAAGGGGTTACTATTTGTCATGTTTCTCTTTGGTGCAGTTTCACAATGGTTGTTCTTATCTCACGTGACACATTTTTAACTGGGAGAAAGTTCCTCTTATCTCTGTGGGATTGCTACTGACAAGGTAGTCAAACAAGAGCGAAGGTTATGGCTGTTATCTAACAGCAGTATAATTAGGAAGCCACCCCATGCTGTGGGTCAAAGATGACTTTAAGCGAGACTGTTGACCTGTGCCCAGTATTTTGACGAGTCATATCACTACTGCAGTTATAGGCCTATACATATTATGTAATCGGTTTTATGAATGAAGTTATCGCAGCAGGGAAAGTCGACTTGCATCAGACCATGACAGGGTTTTCCAAAACTACATTAAGAAATACAAAGAGTGTTTTTTGTTGACTCTCTTTCACATGTATTGTCTGGGGTTGGTGTGTACGGTTACACTTACCTTGGTCAGATTTCTACCATTAACTGCCAGAGACTGTATGTCCGAGCAAGTTTAAGTATAATGTGCTCATTATAGTAATCAAACTGATTTAGATAATACTTGACAAAGGTTCCTGAATTAAACATAAAAGTAAAAGCAATAGTGACCAATCGTTTGTATGAATTTGAAAAATCTATATTTTAGATAATTCGTCAAAAATGATACATCACATTGAAGTGGTTTTTACTATTAAGGAGATATCAAATCATGTCTACAAAATGGCTCTGTTAAACACACTGTACTATATGTTGCTGTTCCTTGACTTCAATGCGTTGTCTTGCTTCTCAGATACGACAGAGTTTTGGATGTGTGTAGCCTCAGAGCTGACCTCAATACCCTCCCATATGGTGATCAAACAGAGGTAGGAACTCTAAACTTGCCAAAGTAATGTTTTTTCGTAATGATTTCTGTCAAGGAGCCCTGACAGCAAAGGCTCTGTCTCCTCTACATCTGTACCTGGACCTTGTAAGGACCAGCAGCGATGTCTTTGAGGATCTCAGGGTGCAGGAGAGGGGCATAGGGCGTTGACAGGTCAGATAAATAACTTAGGGCAAGGCCTCTGAAGGCCTAATAAGTCATCAATAAAAACATTTAGTCAAGTTAAAGTTTGCAAGTTTAGAAGCGTTGCTCACTTTTATATGTCAAAAGTAACATGGATGAGGTTTAGTCAAAAGTCGTGAACATGAGCAAAAATAACACCTGACAAAAAAATGATCTACTGTTCAAATTGCAGTAAGTTTACAAAAAAAACTAAGTGTAGCAGAACATAAATGGTATTGGCTTACTGGTGGTCATTATTTACAAAGTGTTTTCTACCATTTTCGATTGTAAATTTGTGTGTCGTTTTATTGTCAGATTGGAGAACGAGGGCTGAATCTATCGGGGGGGCAGAAGCAGAGGATCAGCGTGGCCCGAGCTGTGTACTCTAACAAAGACATCTACTTTCTCGATGACCCACTGTCTGCCGTCGACGCCCATGTAGGGAAACACATGTTTGAAGAATGCATTAAGAAGGAGCTTCAAGGAAAATCCATCATACTGATTACACACCAGCTCCAGGTGGGATATTGATATAATGCTTTATTCTTATCAGTATTGAGTGAATTCCAAATACATAATTATTACAAATAACATAAAGAGGTTATGGAAGCCCTGAGAGGCCAAAGGGAAAAAAACATTCTGTTGATTCTTTTTATGAGCTAATAAAAGGTATAGATTGTTTTTATATATCTTGAAATGTGAATTTCGGCAGTACACATCTACCCCCTTATCTAAAAGGACTAGGCAATTTATTGTTTTGTTCAAGTTAAATCTATTCATGAATTCTCAACACACGTTACATTAAAATCTAGCCAAAATAAAGAAATCCCATTAGTGTTATATTACTCTGCTGACACATAATATGTTTTTAGGCTGCATGGAGAAGTTCAAATTAACTTGGAAGAAAATGTTGTTATTATTATTTATCCTTATTTAGAAAATGCCAGACTCTTCTGGCTGACATTAGTATAACAACAACAGACAAAAACTCATTTTCCACCAGTTTGCCAATTTCCCAATAATCGTTACAAGTTCCTTATTATTTAATAAGCAACTTGTAACGATTATTGTGAAATGTAAAACTAATTTAAGGGTTCTAAACCATACTGATCAACACTCCCAAAGTGAGTGTTGTCATAGTGCTGCCATTACTATTTCCTTTATCATGGATTCTTAGCAGTATTGTAAACAGCTTTAGATAAGAGTGTCTGCCAGTTCCCATAAATGTTATTGTAGCCCAGGTGGTGTTTGGTTGAGCTCTGGCCACAGTGCTGGGATGCTTTCCTTGACACGGTTTGCTCGTGTCTGTCAGTATCTCGAGTTCTGTGACAACATTTTGGTTCTGGAGGATGGCGAGGTGCTGGAGGTTGGGAACCACCAGGCTCTGATGAAAGAAAATGGACGCTACGCTCAGCTCATCACCAACTACCAGATGGGAGAGTCTGAGGTAAAAAGCAGCAGAAATATTACGTGTCTTTCCATTATGTTTTACCACTGTGAAACCTTTCCCCCAGTTATAGTTTAATTAGCTCCAAAACAATAAACTGCAACACTTGAGCTGTAAACCAAATAATGAGAGATCTCAGAAGTGTATAGGTTGCAGGAACATGTCTTTTACAAGGGACAAGTTAACATCTATTCAAGGTGGGAAGTGACTTGTTTTTCGACTCAGCACTAACACTTTGTTCTTGTTTATCATTTACAGTCTGAGAATGAGGAGGAGGAAGTGACAAACGAATATGATACCACGCTGAAGGACGTTGAGCTGAGAGCCAGAGCAGACAGCGGCTTGGTGAACCCAGGTATGGACACCAGGAACACATTGAACATAGTGATATAAAATACATTGTGCTAACTTGTGATGCCTTCATTTATCACTATAGAACTTAAAATGGATGGAAATAAAGCTGGAGTTCATTACGGAGTTTAGAAAAAGACACAACGGATGTATGGTACATAGTAACTCAATGCCTAAAAATAGTTCACTCAGGAGAGACGTGATGTATGGAATACATGTTTATTATCGGGTCACATTATATAATGAACATAATGATGACAGTTTGTAGCAAGTGAATGAAATAGTGTTTTGGCGATTAGGCCCAGGTTTGGTAGGATGTCATTCGGGAAGGAAAGAACCGTTTCCGATGAACCCCCCTGGGTCTAGACACTGGTGGTGGTGATAAGTGGTTAGGTCCGGTTGGAAGGGAGAAGGTTAAGCTTGGTCCTGAGTTGGAAGCAGGAGGCGAAGGGGTGGAGGAGGGTTGCGCGTTGACACCTGGAAGACAGCTGATAGAAAAGGGGAGAGCATATATAGAGGGATTACCAGGTGCGATGATTAGGCTTGTGAATAGAGGGACGTGATAGGTTTGCTGAGGAGTGGCGCTCCCTATCCTTAAGTGAAGGGAGCGAGTATTGCCATGACGTGCAATACGAAGTGATAGGTCTTCCTGTCTGAACTTGCGCTGAGCTTCATTTAAACTTCCAAGTTATGCGAACATGTAAGCAAAGCATAAATTACAACTACGTTGACGTTACTTTGA
>NW_011348663.1:5000-7683 GCF_000735185.1 Notothenia coriiceps
ACATTTAATTAGCTAACATAGCCAATTAGCTAGCCAGCAGACTAAGTCGTGCTGTCTTAATTGGTCTCAGTGTGCAAATAATGATCCAATAAAAGAGATTATGTACGTGTTATTATTCCAACCTACGGCCCTTGGGTCATTCTGGGCATTATTGAGGCTCTGTGGCGCAACTGGAACCAGTCAGCCCTCATTGTTGGCTGTGGGGCTGATTCAGCATGTTTAGCAGCTTTGGAGGCTCTTGCACTGTAATAACTTGAATTATGAGTACATTTCACATTTTACTATTCCATGTTATTATGTGAAAAGAAAAGGGAATTCTGCGATATAGGAACAAATGTTTAATTTGTGTTAATTTCTTATACTTGATTTCATCCTGCTCCATTCAGTTAGTTGACCTGCACACATGCATGTTAATATATTTAACAATCCGGACTCAAATATGTATATATGTTCATTTAACTAATTTAATCAATTTTTTGTTTTAACAGCTACTTACCTGTATATCATTTTGGTGATCTTGTGTGAATCTGTACTGTACTTTCGCTCTTACTCTGTTGCTGCTTAAGCTCCTGAATTTCCCCACGGGATTAATAAATATCCATCTTATCTCATCTAATCTCTCATCTTAGTGCTATATTGATTATCTTTTTGCCGTGAACACATTGATAGTATGAGTGTTGTGCTATATTGTGCCGGTGGGCTCCATGCTTTCAGGATTATCAACGTTTCTCTGAAGCATCATCTCCTAAAGATGCTGTCCTGCACTCAAATGCAGCTTCAAGTCAAACATCCTCTCTCGAACTGACACAAGCAAAAAAAACGTCACCAGTCAGCTGAAGTCCCGCTTCTTTCTGTATTGATGAAAAGGTGTTTTTCACGGTGAATTTAGATAAATGATGGCCTAAGTAGCTGCTTCGAGGGCAGGAAAATGGTTTACTCATCCACTTTCCCCGGACAGATTTCCCCGCCGCCGCCCAGGGATTCAGTTCAGCGACCTTCCAATCCAAACCCTGCTTCTGTGACTTTGAGGCATTACTCCATGTTTCTCATCTCTGTCCTTCTGAAATGCACCAAACCAAAGCTCCCTTTTTGCTTCTCTGAAACAGCTGTGCACACATTGTTAGTCACGCACATTGAACTGGTATTGCTGCCATTGTGTGTTTTGCTTTGTTTTGTAGAGCCAGCTTAAAGGATGAACAATGAAATACACTCCAAGTTTGAATTTGTTCACAATAACAAATTCAGTGTGAGTCATGTGTACTTTTAGTTTACTGTAGTTTAGTGGGCTGATTTGATTTAGTGGCTGTTCATCTCTGTCCGGTTGGAACTGTAGGGTTCTGACGTCAGTGATGTATCTCTGCTCGGCAGGATAAATGTTTATTCAGTAAAGCGGGGGCACCACAGATGGATGGGGTAAACGTTTTCTGTTGATAACATAAAGTAATGTGTTTTCTTTATCGCAAGTTTTCAGGATATTGGAATAAAACTCATGCAGTGCTAATTTTCAGTTTCATATCAGTATGTAGTGTCTCTACTTTAAAGAGTCCTCTCCTGCTGATGTTCAGGTGTATATCAGTATGTAGTGTCTCTACTTTAAAGAGTCCTCTCCTGCTGATGTTCAGGTGTATATCAGTATGTAGTGTCTCTACTTTAAAGAGTCCTCTCCTGCTGATGTTCAGGTGTATATCAGTATGTAGTGTCTCTACTTTAAAGAGTCCTTTAAACTTTTTGGAATTTCCTCACACTCCGGGCCTTTTCTATTTGTGTTTAATAAACCAGCTAGATGAAAGTATGAATGGATAATAGGAGGTTGTGCCCTGTGCCTTTAACCAACGTATTAGTAGACGGCCAACAACCAATACTGCCTTACATTCTGTTCACATGGATGTTCTAGCACAAGCACATAATGTTAGGGTATGAGAGAAGGTTTTTTTAACAACAAGCCCTCTCTTTCTCTCTTCAGTACATCATTAGCTGCTTCCTCACCGATGTCATCCTCGTTGCCGTCAGCCATGACGTCCAGGTAACACACAATTACAACAACACACCCCAAAAACACACACTCAGCACACACACTTCTTCCTCTCTGATTCTCTCCTTGTTTGTTTTTATCGGTCTCTTTCAGATACAACACTTCTAGTAGAAATGTCCTAATGGATAAAAATACATTTTGTGTTGTTCTCAAAACATCATTCATTCATTAACAGCATTACAATAGGCGCGTTCACACCACAGTACTTTTCCCACTTTAGTTCATGAGAACTCTTTAGTTATCATGAACTAAGTACAGATCGCGTTCACACCGGAATAAGTCCCTGAGGGAGGATTAGGCAAATGAAGCCGCTGACGTCACTTCTTCTTCTTCTGCTTTGCGTATACTGCCGCCCCGAAAATCCCCGGCCGGAAGTCCCCGGAGTTGGGGAAGGCTTCTACTGAAGCCTTCCGAGTAAATCGCCAGAACGCAGACACCTCCTCATCTCCATCACTCCCATGTTTTATTTTGTGTTGCATAAGTTAGTCTCTCTGCGTCTGTGCGCTTGGCTAATGCTAATAATGCTAATGTGAGGATAATAAAATGGCGGCTTCACAAAACTTTTTGGGAGTTTTACGGGGCGTGGTTTGCAATCCGCCCAGCCAATCAGACATAGGAACCTTTTTCTCCCACAAAAGTACCTGCTCTCTA
>NW_011348663.1:7727-17232 GCF_000735185.1 Notothenia coriiceps
TAATGCTAATAATGCTAATGTGAGGATAATAAAATGGCGGCTTCACAAAACTTCTTGGGAGTNCTTTAAAGAGTCCTCTCTTGCTGATGTTCAGGTGTGTATCTGTGTCTCTACTGGGACATGTCTCCATGCTTTAATATTCAAAAAGCTCTTTATTTTTCTCATACTGCCTGTGCTGCAGCGCCTCTTTTCACCCTCTGTCTGAAACCAGAGCCCAGTCTGCTCTGATTGGTTAGCTGGCCGGCTCTGTTGGGATTGGTCAACCGCTTAGAGATGTCCCGCCCCTTAGCCTATCACGTACAATATGTTGGAGCACTAGCCAATAGGAGCGTTAGTGTTACATAGTGACGTCACTATGTAAAATGGAGGCATTTCAGGTAGGAATTGTGCCAAAAAAGCACAATAGGGCCTCTTTAAATGTAAAATGTCATACATTTTTCAAATCACTGAATATCAATTTATCAAACTTGCAGATCAATACAAACCTCCCAAGTGTATTGCTTAGAATAAAGCAATTATTTTTAACATTACGTTTGTGCATGAAATGCTGATAAGCAATTGAGGACTTATATAATGCTTTTTTTTTTTTTTAAATCAAGGACAAATCTACAGATGAAAATAGAAAAAGTGTAGGAAAAAGATAGTGATATCAGATAAATAGCTGACTCTGCAATTTATTATCATATAAAAACTATAAATGCTGTTGAACCACTGTTAGAAAGATTGTTTGTATTCTGGCAACAAACATTTTCATACAACCTCCTCAGTGATATCAGAACTGCTGAAAGGCAGAGCTTTGATTCTTGTTCTGTCGATCCATAGTAAAGCTTTAGTAATTCCCTGCTAAGCCAGAGGAGCAGAAGTCTTCCTGTCTCTTTTGCCATCAATGCCCGGGAGTGAAAGACAGAGACACGCTGACTGACAGTGAGAAAGGATTTTGCTTCATCTGCATGAATCTCAGTAATTAGCCATTCCTCTACTCATCTCTCATGTCCCCTAATCTCTCACCCTCTTTCTCCCTCATCCTGCCCTCTTCTGCTGCCTTTTGTAAGTCTCCATCAAACCACTGTGCCTTTGGGTGAATATATTTGTGCAGAGATGACATATTTTTTCAAAGCAAACCCAGAAGATAGCATTGCAAATGGTCCCTAGGCAAAAAGCAATGTGATTTATTTTTATTGGATTTGGGAATATTACATAAAAAAGTTATTGATACTTACACGTAGGATATTCTCCACATATTAAACCACTATATGATTTTGTAAGCATAAATGCAATCACCATATTTAAAAAGCTAACGTTAGGCTATAAAGGAACTGCAGCACGGTCACATGACTTCACGTCATCAACGCTAAGCTAAAGGCGGCTAATGTTGGGCTATAAAGGAACTACAGCACGGTCACATGACTTCACGTCATCAACGCTAAGCTAAAGGCGGCTAATGTTGGGCTATAAAGGAACTACAGCACGGTCACATGACTTCACGTCACCACCGCTAAGCTAAAGGCAGCTAATGTTGGGCTATAAAGGAACTACAGCACGGTCACATGACTTCACGTCACCACCGCTAAGCTAAAGGAGGCTAATGTTGGGCTATAAAGGAACTACAGCACGGTCACATGACTTCACGTCACCACCGCTAAGCTAAAGGAGGCTAATGTTGGGCTATAAAGGAACTACAGCACGGTCACATGACTTCACGTCATCAACGCTAAGCTAAAGGCGGCTAATGTTGGGCTATAAAGGAACTACAGCACGGTCACATGACTTCACGTCACCACCGCTAAGCTAAAGGTGGCTAATGTTGGAGTATAAAGGAACTACAGCACGGTCACATGACTTCACGTCACCAACGCTAAGCTAAAGGTGGCTAATGTTGGGCAATAAAGGAACTACAGCACAGTCACATGACTTCACGTCACCACCGCTAAGCTAAAGGAGGCTAATGTTGGGCTATAAAGGAACTACAGCACGGTCACATGACTTCACGTCACCACCGCTAAGCTAAAGGCGGCTAATGTTGGCCTATAAAGGAACTACAGCACGGTCACATGACTTCACGTCACCACCGCTAAGCTAAAGGTGGCTAATGTTGGGCTATAAAGGAACTACAGCACGGTCACATGACTTCACGTCACCAACGCTAAGCTAAAGGTGGCTAACGTTGCGCGGGATGACGTTTAAATCTACCAGTGGGGTATTTACTGACGTATTTTATGTCGTAGAACAACATTTAATAATCTCTTCAGCTTGTTTTAAGCACAGACCTTACTAGCGAACAAAAAGTGCCAACATGCTGACTCATATCCAGGTTTTAGGGACTCATTCCTGCACCATTCTTAGTTGCCCACAGTTAATATTGGATATTGTGGATCAAAACTTTTAAATCCTTTCAGCTTGTGTTAACAACATACCTTATTTCAGGACTCTAACCAAAAACACTTTTAAAAAACGTTGAATTTGAGGCGAGGGAACAGGAAGTGGTAAAATGCTGACAGACTAATTTCGGGGTTTTAAGACTCATTCCTGTCTTCTACATGACTGTCTTCCTACCTCATGTTTCCACCCACAAATGCTCTCAAATATCCATCCATCTTCCTCCCTGTCTCACCTCAATATCTCCCGTCTCTTAAGTCTTCTGTCCTCTGAGTTAGTCCACTACTTTTCCCTTGCCCCATGTTGTGTGCATGCTCCTGAGTTGATGTGTTCTCTGCTACTACCGCTAATACAACTAGACCTGTATTATTCGAGCCCTGCGGCACACACACACACACACACACACACACACACACACACACACACACACACACACACACACACACACACACACATACACATACACACACACACACACCCTCAATCACCCAACATACTCCTTACCATAGCAGTATGGCTCATCATTGTACCTGCAGTGTGTGAGCGTAAATCTGTGTGTGTGCGCCTGTCTCTGTGAATTAGTTTTCGCTTTACACCATGTCAGGGAGAAATAATGTGTAATGCACCCTCAGCAGATATCTGGTGGGGCAAAACTGGTGTTTACAATACGTCTGTATGCACAAACACACACATTCACACACACACACACTAGCCAGGGGCGCTTCTTTTTTTGCAATTACCTAGAAAAAATTAAAATGCCAGGTTAGCGTCATTACTCTTTTGCAGGCGTTTAATTGAGAGTGTTTCCCCTTTAATCTCCCCGCCCTCACATCTTTCTGTTCTCTATTTCTCTTCATTCCTCTCATTGTTGTGCGCCCACTCTCCATGTGGATTCATGTTTGCCATCTTTGCTCACTCCTTTTTCTTCTTGACTAATTGGAAGGGGAAATTGGTTTTTTTTTCTCTACCCTCAGGTTTTTAAGAGACCAAAGACCAGAGCTGCCTTTAGAAAAAATGAAATCTTAGTCAGGAAAAATGAATTTACATCCTGGCAGAGTTTCCTGCCAGAGCAAGTGAAGTTAATCAATGCAAACCACACTGAACTGAAGAGGTACAGAAACTCAAATGTATATTTGAAGATGTAGACATTAATTTCTAGATGGAAAGTCGAGGAAGTCACAAAAAAAACCATCTTATCTTTTAACATACCAGACATTTTATTGTTTGTTCTGACTTTTAGTTTCACTACATTAAATATCATTAAGCAGACTCTTTTATCCAAAGCGCAATCAACCAAAGAAACCTGCAAGTACATTGTTTTGGATAAGTCAAACATTTTAAAGAGCTTGTTTTCTCGCTTGATGTGGAATAACCGGACCGTAAGCTTATCCCTGTTTTACCAGTTAATAAAGCTATTTGAGTATTATACAAACCATTGATAATGCTCGTTATCTGTCAGCCCTATTGACAGCAAAAATACAATTGTAAAAATAAAAACTTTGCCATTTCTACAGTGATACTGAGCATCGGCACTGAAAGTAGATCATGCAGTGCAGAATTGTCTAATAAGAACGTAATTCTGGTACCAGAAGAGAAACAAATGGTCGAAGGCATCTTGTGTCCCTGTGGCCCTATACTCCCTAAATGTATGCCTTTTCCAACCGTACATGCCCATTAAATAATATATTATGGTAATTATGGATGAGCTCCTGACGATATTCTCCTATTCAAACACGGCTGAAGTGGAGTGGATTATGGGAACCTATCTGTTTATGTTGTTTTTCATTATACTGCTTATGCAACATTTGAAAGAGTCATTATCTGTGGAAGCAGCTTTCCCTCTCACTGAGTATTATCCCTTAGTACATTTTGTTATGGATGTTATACTATTCTTTTACTTTTGACTTAAAGGTGGGGCAGGTAATTTTGGAGAAACCAGCTCGAGTGCGCTAGAATTTGAAAATACACAGCCTGAAAAAATCTGCCACTTCCTTACAGAGCCCCTCCTCCAACACACACGAACGCGCACATGACCAATGAGGGCACGAGATAAGTTTGTGTACAGATGACAGGCAGGTAGGCCACTCAGTTATTTTAGCCGGGCCGGCTCAGATGATTGGTCGTGCTTTTTACAGCGCCACGGCTTCCACAGATGACATCTTTGTCAAAGCACTTCAGATATTCATTGCTATCGGGATGTTAAGAGCATTCCATGGAATATAACAAAAAATGGTTTCTCAAACTTACCTACCCCTACCCCACCTTTAACATTGGATTTGATTTACCGACAACTCCTTTTCTCACAATATTCACTTTCAAACCCCCCATGTTCCTCTCCAAATCCCTCACTATAATTCTCCTCAGCTGTTACCTCTTTCTCCAGAGCCTCCCTTTTATATTAGTCTTTCTCCAGCCTTCGTTTACTCCATATCATTTCCTTCCTCAAATATACTCTTTGAACTGTTTCCTTCCTGAGTGTCCCTCTCTACTTTTAGTTGAAGTTGCAGTCTCCCTCTGATTGATTAACAGAGTCAGGAAGAGACAACAAGAAATATGTTTGGTGCAACCTGCGAACAACCTGCAGTAGATCAGATAATTAACATATTGACTTTTTTATTTTCATTAGTTTCCTGCTGTTTTTTTCTTTCCTCCACAAAGTCCACCGACAATCCAATAATAAATCCAACAGCTTATTCATTATGAGTTTTATTATAACCAGATGACTGAAGCTGATATGATGAAACAATCATTTCCCGGTTTACTCCACAGACACCACTTCAGACTTTCTTTTAAATGGATTTATCCGTTTTGTATCTGTGAGCAGCTTTTTCATTAAAGGGTGTCACTTTTGGTTCTGTCATTTTACAATTCTATTAAATCTGACTTTGTACTTAAACTTGCCATCTCCCAAGATACGTTTTTTTTAAAGGTTTTGAAGGTTTACGGGGATGCTCTGTGTTGTGCACAAGTTACAATAAGGACGTTGTACTTTTATACTTAATTCCTTTTCGATTTTTTACCAATGCCAAACACATTTCCAATCAAAATCAAAGTAGGGAGGTGGAGGGGTGTATGAGTAGGTTTGCCAAATACAATTGTCATGTCTCGTGAGCAATGAATATTCAACGGTGATTTAAACATGGATGCAGTACCTAACAAACCTTGCGCGATTAACTTGAGTTACCGTAATTTTCGGACTATAAGCCGCACTGGACTATAAGCCGCAGTGCAATAGTAGCTACAGAACATGTACTGTGTAAACTGTACTGTATCACATAGCGTTTCAGACACACAAACTTTTCAACTTTCAAACTTAAACGGTGCGCTCCCAGCGCACGTACCGGCAGTGATCTACTGCAGCGGTTTTCAACCAGTGGTACGGGGACAAACTGTCTCGCTCTCGTAATGTCTGTCTGTCTTGCTCTCGTTCTGTCTCTCGTACCACTCTCGGTTCCACTTTTACTTTTGCGCGCTACCTGTCTCACTCTTTTCCGGCCTCCAGCTTTTCCTGCTGGAGCCCGTCACTTAAAGGTGGGGGGCGCGGACCGGCCATAGAGCCCATAGAGTTAAAGGTGGTGGACTGTAACCTGTAAAATCCATAGATTTAGGAGGTCCCCTAGTGGCCATTAGCTGTACAAATCCATAGATTAGCCGCACCGTTATATAAGCCGCAGCATCGAAAAATGGGAAAAAAGGCGCGGCTTATAGTCCGAAAATTACGGTACTTAACTGCCTATTTTTCCCTGAAGCCTGATCTTTTGCCAAACCTTTACCAAGTAGTTAACTTGCCTTAACATAAGTTTCACTTGCCCCATGTAGACTGCCTGATTTACCTAGCATTCTCCTTAGCTTTTCGCTAGTTGGATGTAACTGTTTTGTTCAGCAACACCATCCTGTACTGAGCACTACCAAAGACGATTGTTATTGGTGTAATAACATGTTTCTGTAACACTACATACATTCTGTTCATCGTATATTGACTCAACGTCGGTGTTGGGGAAATATTTTCCTAGGCCCATAACTTTGACCCAGTTTATCAGTCTGTACCGCCCTCACTGAGCACAGGCCTTCAACCTTGGGCTGCCGTGCTCTCAGTGTTTTGTCTCCCTGTTCCTGCCTGTTGGCGTCAGCTGATAGAGGTGTTATAGTGCTTTGCCTTGTTATGCATAATGTTGATTATTCTCTCAGAACCAGCTAAATACATGGGTCTGGGGTAGAGATCTTCAGAACATGTGAATTCTCCGACCATTAACTTCATAATAAACCATTAGTGTTTGCCATCAAAGTTTCTGCTCTCCTCGTGTCTCTCTGAGTCTCGTCTCCATTGCTTCAGACGTTTCCATCACATTAGGTCACTCTGGGAACGAATGTTTGTCACACAGCTTAAACAGAAGGTTTATGTTACGATGTTATTCTGCCCCATACCCCTATATCCTCTCTCATCGTTCCCAATCTCTTCTCCCTCCAGCTCCATGCTGTCCCCCCTCTATCCGGACCATGGCGGCTCGGCGGTGTGGCCCCAGCCTTCTTCCTGCACCTCTTCCTCTCAGGTCCTCCAGAGGCCACTGCGATGCCGCCCTCCCCCGATCAGCGGGAGCAGCGTGGGCCCCAACCCCACCTACTACCACGCCGTCTATGACGTGCGAGTGGATCAGTACAGAGATGTGCCGTTCAGCGGGGGGGTCCGGTCCGGGCGTGGCTCCTTGTCCCTGGTCTCCAGCAGCACCGACCCCACAGTGCCGCTGGTCCGGAGGAGGGGAGGCGTGGTGGACTACCGGGATGTCATCATGGCCCACCAGGCGCACAAGCTGCACAACACCCCGCAAGCCAGGAGGAAAGAGTGGGAGTGAGTACAGTTCACTTTTTAATGTTGGGAAATGAGTTAGGAAGGGGAGGGGGTGTGTTGTTGTTTGTGGTTCTGGAGTCTCCTGCCGTGGTCCTTCACATACTTCCATACTTAACATTTTCGATTTAGCCGATTTGAGACACAGCATTGGACAAATTGATGATGCCATTGGTCAAAATAGCTTGACCAACCTGTCCTATAGGGCTTGCTCAAGTTATACTATGACTGACATTTCTCTCTGAATGTATTCATAGGGCTTTTGTGTCTCTAATTGCGGCATGGTATCAGCCAGCCAGAGTGCTTTCCTTCCACCTGGTTGTAAAGGAATATTTACATCCTTCTATCTGCCTCTCACACCCCCCACCCCCTTTCCCACTTCCTGTTTCCCCATCAACACATAATTAATTATCCTGCACAACTACTATCTCTTATATTCAAAGTATTTTAGCTTACCTCTTACTTTATTAGCATAGCGCTCTGTACTGGTTGCCTAGAGACAGATGAAGAGCCATAAAACATAATGACTATTGTTCAACACTAATTGCGTTAATGATATCTGGGATCTAGCACTCCTAACAAGGTGCCAGTTCAGACATTATTATTAAATACATGGTGTCATGGTAGTGCTGCAAATGAGGGTCTTATTAAGTTGCATGTCAAGTAGAAGCAATAAAAGAAGTCTGGCAATAAGCACTTTGATATGTGATTTTTCAAAGCAGCTCCAAATGGTTGAAAATGCTCCTGCAACTCAAAGACAAGAACAGATTGGATGAAGCAACACTATTACTCCAGAGAAGCCATTTCAGAATGTGTTCTTTAGCTTTATCTCCATTTCAATACAAGGATGCAGAGCAGAGGAAAAGTCAGACGGTAGTGTGGAGTCAGAACTGGAGGCTATAAGAGTCATTGCAAGATCAATACGTCATGTCCAAATAGTGTTTGAGCTTTTAGTAAAAACTTGATTTAAAGCTAAGAAAATCAATCCCTTAGTTTCTGTATTGATTGTACGTCTCTGATAGACAGCACGGGAAGATACAACCAGTGTCGGGCAAGTTACTTTAAAAAAGTAACTAGTTATAGTTACTGCTCTCAAAAAAGTAACTAGTTACTTTATTAGTTACTAAATTATAAAAGTAACTAGTAACAAGTTACTTTACTTTACTTTAAAAATAATAACAATAACAATACAAGTTTTTGTGTTGTTCTGTGGCACAGTAAGAGAAAAGACAACTCCTCACATTAGGTGTTTCAGGAGATTGGCATTGTTGTTATTCGATGTGGACAATACTTTCTGTCCTGCACACACTTTACATTTTACCGTAATATTTTTTGCGTCCTTTAACCCCACAAATTGAAAATAGTGGTTATATTTCCAAGTTGCAAATGCGCTGCTGCTCTCGCTGATACTTGCATCTGCCATAGTGTGTGTGTGTGCTGGTGGTGAGCGTTGCCGTGTGTGTGTGTATTAGCATCAGCCTATAGTTAGCATTAGCAAGTGTTCGTGTGTGTGTATTTTCCCCATAAGGCAAGACCCGCCCAACTCTGTCTCTGATTGGCTTACCCTGAAATGTTACCCCGCGTTAACCAATCGTCACTCCTCTCTGGTTACTTTCACTTTCCCATGGTGCTGTGAGAGGACATCGCTGTATTCAACTGTAAGTTACATCCGCAGGGAGATTCGGTTCAGTTGAATCACATAATGTAACGCAGTAACGCACCCATTTAAATCACAGTAACTATAACGGCGTTACTTAATGGGAATAGGTAACTAGTAACGCTATTAGTTACCGCAAAAAGTAGTTGCGTTACAGTAACGCGTTAGTCCCAACACTGGATACAACACAAGCTGTTTTCTGTCAATCACATTGAGACTGCAAGAAAAAGTCTTAAAACAGCATTTAAGATTTGTTTTGCCTCTCTCAATCAATGTTTTTATGTTTATTTATATAGCCCAATATCAAAAATGTTACATTTGTCTCAGTGGACTTCACAGTTTGTACAGAATATCAGGATGACAATACGACACCCTCTGTCCTTAGACCCTCACATCGTACAAGGAAAAACTTCCAGAGAAAACCCACGGTTTAAAGGGGAACATGGGAGAAACCTCAGGGAGAGCAACAGAGGAGGGATCCCTCTCCCAGGACGGACAGACGTGCAATAGATGCCGTGTGTAAATTGAAAAGATAATACATTTGCAACATAGTCCAAATGTTTGGAAATGCATGTGTGTATAATAGGAAGATGGATCCACGAGTATATCCATCCAGGACTTATGATCCA
>NW_011348664.1:0-5691 GCF_000735185.1 Notothenia coriiceps
AACAAAATAAATATGTATTCAGTTTGCTTTGTATTATTTATTTTAGGGTAAGATTTTGGTTTAATAATATTGTGCTATTTTAAGGAGTAAATACAAAGTCATATCTTTGTTCCTAGATGTTTTCTATACTTACAACTTCTTATACAGACTGATATGAATTGATTCACTTTCATACTATGAACGAAGAAAAATAACTCTTTAACAACAGAACAGGAACAAAACACAACTGTGACCTCTGTGCAGCACACACAGACCAGTCAGTCCATTTCTGGGGAGTAGCTACCCTGTGCTAGTTATATTAAAGTTGATGTTTTACTACTGGCTGTGTCTAACATGTCTAAAATGTATCCCCAGGAACAAGTTGAACCAGACGGTAACTAAGACAGTAACACTCCATCCTGAACTCACTGTGGGGCCTGTCTTCATGGACCTGTAGCATAACACCCTGACACATACACAATACAAAGTATGTTCATTAAGAATGCACATACTGTCCCTCTGTCTTTCAATGTAATCAAACTTGTTGAAGAAAAAAACAATAAGCTGGACACTGGATTTACCGACACAGTACAAACCGGAAGTCAGCGAAATAAAGTTATACACAGTGCTTGCATACTATATTGATCTCTATAAATGCATATATGCATGTGAATGCAGAGATAAGCGTATCCTCGTCAGACTTCTGGGTTCCAGGATTTAACTTTTACAGCATGTCTTTTATTTTGAAATATGTTCTTTAACTTCCGGTCCACCGGACTGCTTTTCTTCATTCTTCAATACAAAACGGAAAATTTAATTAAGTCGTTATCAAAACCAAAATCAGACCGTTTTTTGTATTAGGTCTTCTTGTTATTCGTTTTTTGATTCACACAACAACAACAACGGGGAAACGGCTTTGGTTTCACGTTTTTTCGTTTTTGATTTAAAACGAAAAAAGGCTGGTATTTTCATTTTTTGGATAAAACGAAAAATCAAACTAACAAAACGTACACTTACCTTTTTTTAATTATGTTTTCTCGTTATCCGTCTTTGGGTTCAGACAACAAAAACGGAAAAACGGCTTTGGTTTTCCGTTTTTTCGTTTTAAATCAAAAACGAAAAAAGGCTGGTATTTCCGTTTTTTGGCTTTTGGTTTAAACGAAAAATCAAACTGACAAAAAGTACAGACCTTTCAAGTATGGCAATTTTCACCAATGCAATTCTGAAAAGAAAGGAAACCCTCGCCATAACTAATAACTAACTAATAAAATAACTAATAATGCTTCTAAAACTGGTTGCATTAACAGCATTAGTAATAATATTAAATGTGTTATAATAATACACTCTCAGACAGACCATTCAGCTTTCTTACAATTAGCTGATACCACTATTTAAATCAAGGTGGTGCAACATTGAACTTTCTAGGCCTAACTTTTATATTTCGACACATGGAAACATTAGAATTAATTTGGATTCTTTTAACGGTCTATCTGACACAAGTTAGTCCCCTTTTAGCTATGTTTTGGTCTCCACTAAACATCTGGCTCTTTACGTGTGAAAAGTTCTCAATCTAACTCACTTAATTTGTCTTCGTTCTGTTTGGTGCTTGCCAGGTAATGTACATTAGGTTTATTTCAACTTTTAAACCAGAAACCACTTATCGGCAGAGAATAATTATAAATAATTCATAAAATAGAATAAATAAACCTAAACAATGAGCTGAAAGACTCTAAAACGCTGAAGGCTGATGGAAATTGCAAAATTGCCCAATTTCTCTATGGGTCTATACAGCATGACTCAACTCAGCTTACTCATGTCCATTTACATATTTGTAAATGCAGCTTTCAATAAAAAATATGAATATTTATTTTACTAATAGTTTTCCATAAAAACTTGATGACCCTGTACAATAAATAGAGGAACCGCTTCAGGGATATAAGCAGGTAGGGGTTGTGTGCAGTTGGAGGAATATAAGCCTCCGACAGACCTGACAGTGTGGCAATGGAGATGAATAATTCTCCTGGTATAATCACAATAGAAAATGGGATATAAAAAGCTTTTTCCATAGCAACCATATATCTCCCACTGTGTAGATTTAGAAGAAATGCCTACAATAAACGGTGGATCCCGTGATTCACATACTGTACAAAAAAATGGCCCCAAAAGGAGAGATAATCTTCTGCGTTGAAAAAACAATATATTCAACGATGATGTTGGTTGCTATTTAAGGTGGCAACAATCTGCTGTTACTGACAGGCTTGTTGTGGCGTGCTTTCCACAAAGCACGCAGGTGGAATATAAAACATGACGGACACGACACACGAGGCGAAGAGATCCACACTGAGAATAATACAGCACAAGAATGCAAATCAGGACCATTGTCTAAGGAGCTTATAGAAAGGCATGGTTCCAGTTTCTCAACTTTTCACGTTTCATACTTAAAAAAGAAGCTGTACCTACAGATCCTGTATCGTGTGATATCCAATATTCAAATCATGCATCATTTTGATTTCTCTTTATTTTTCAGACTTAATGGACTTGGATTTGTTTTATGTTACTTTTTTAGTGTGCAGTTTTATGCTGATGCTGCAGCTTTGAAGACAGGCCCTCTAAAGAGGAGAAATAAAAGACTGGTTTATGTTTCGACTGCCATCTAAGAATCCCCATATGCTCAATGTTACTCTTTAAAATGTGTTGTTTTTTTGTATCTTAAAATTAAAAGTGCTTTTTTCTTCCTTTGCAGGATGTCTCTGTAGCTGTTAGTTGCGTCTTTGTTGGAAGAACACACAATTTCACTTCTTATAATAAGGAGCCAAACCCTGTTTGAATGCAATCCCGTGGCAGTCTTCCTTGAGCATCACAGCATTTGTTTGTAACGATTTTATTTCAAATGAAGTCAGAATTGGGTGTTTTATAGTGGAAACATATGGATAAGTTGTCAGGGAGTATATTTGTAGCTCTTTTAGGAGAGACTCCAGGATGAGACATTCCCTTTCAAAAGTAAAATTCCCTCACCATAACAAATGTTTGCTCCATTGGTCAGCAGGGCATGGAACCCTAATAAGAGGCAAAGCATCTTCTAAAGTGTCTCAGTGGAGTATTAATGGCTAAACAACTGGTTTTAAAGCAAATATAAGACGTGAATGGGAATCATAGGAATGCTAAGATGCAGCGTTTCTTACCGGAAAAGCAAAACTATAGAAGCCATTTAAAGACCAGGTCACGCTGATCCTTCGAAATCTAATTTCCCCTGAAAGGGAATGTCAGAATTTTGCTCCAAAAGCACTTTTTCTATCGAACTGTAATTAACTTCATCCACTTTCTTCCGCTCATTCAGGTGTGGCTTACGCTTACCGTTTCTTTCATTAAACCCCCACACTTTCATTCAGAATGCTATGTATGATTTACTCTGACCCCTGCTCTGTAGCATAACCTTCAGTTGCATACAAGGAACCATTAATCTTCTTATTTCCCCATGCCACCTACACCCTGTGTGGCTGCTTGGGAAGACAATTAATATCCAACAAACACTGTTTTCTTTACACATCTCTACACATCTTTGTATTGACAAGGACTACATGCACTGTTTCCACTCCATAATGTTTTATAATTTCCTTTTGATACTCCCAGGATCTGAAGCCTTCTGTTCACATTTAAAAAATAATTTCTTGCAGCATCAGTGACCTCGACTTTTTATTTTATTGCCATTACCTTTGGGCATAGCTTCCTAGATTGTTCTAAGGAATAGTAAAGGTGACTTTGTTTTGTTCCCCTTGCATAACTATCATATCAATCACATAGGATTCTTATATAATAGCTATGAATTATTTTTCAATAGTTTTAGGTTGTGTTGCTTCATTATAGTGTCAAAAGACAATATCGTTACCTTGCCATTATAAAGTGAATGTTAATTGAACAATGTATTTCTGCAGAAAATAACCACTATCAACGTTCAACTTGGTTCCTCATTAGCCTCACTTTGACTACGCAATTCCGTCTGCAGGTCGCAATCTCAGAGGAAAATAAAGGCTAAGTTAACGGCACACAAAGGAAGAGGATATGGATTAAGTTGCGCCTATACTTATGCAGTTAATACAATAAAAAAGGGAGGCTTTGCAGGCAAACTCTTTATTGCTCCCACATTGTCAACAACAGTACTAAGAAGAGGCAACTGAACAAAATAGCATACGTTAGATATCCCCAGGTAGCGCTAATGGCTGACGGTGAAACAACAAGAGTAATGTTTATAGTGGTAACTTTATCCTCCAAAAGTGCCTTGTTAACAGAGCAGTTTCTAGTAAGAGAGACCAGTATTCTTCCTTTGTTAAAGCACTGAGATCAGGGTTTGTAGTTTGTACAGATTGTTTGCAGTTATTTTCTTGCTTCAGATCATGGCCGTATCCACCATTGAGGTCACCGAGGTCCGGACCTCATTTTTTCGAGGTGTATAAAATAAAAGTCGTGAAATAACTGCACCTACCAGTAATGCACAGCTACGTAGCCTCTATTAAAGCAAACAGAAGAAGACGACATGAACTTATCAACAAACCGTTTGGACTTGTACTGGAGCAGCGGAGTTATGAGGTATCTAGAGATCTGAGTCCAGCGTTCTGCTTGTGTTTCTGTTCATCACAGGACATCATAGGACCAGCAGATCCCGCTCTCGTTAGTCAGTAGACGTCCGATAACATGCCCAATAAGTTATATTGCACGTATAGGCTATACTTTGGTTTAAAATCCCATGAATAAAATAGCTAGAGAGCTCAGTTCATTTCATTCATCCAATGTCAGACCTTTTAACGAAAGTTTCAATGCTTTTCTTTCATTATAATTTGAGTAAAAGGTTAAAGAGATAATATTGTATTGTTTCTTCTTACACAGACTCAGATATAATGAAAAGACTATCAGTCCAAGCTCAGCTTTGGTAAGGGAGAGACAGGACAGGCAGAGAGTAAGAGAGAAAGTGATGGAAGTCAGAGAGGAACTGCAGGTGCAGCCTTCTGAGCCCAGGGTTGCATTTACATTCTGTTCATGTGCTGTTAAACACAAACAACATAGGCTTGATAACCCCATCTACAGTGGGGCAAAAAAGTATTTAGTCAGCCACCAATTGTGCAAGTTCTCCCACTTAAAAAGATGAGAGAGGCCTGTAATGTTCATCCTAGGTATACCTCAACTATGAGAGACAAAATGAAAAAGAATCCAGGAAATCACATTGTAGGATTTTTAATGAATTAATTGGTAAGTTCCTCTGTAAAATAAGTATTTGGTCACCTACAAACAAACAAGATTTCTGGCTCTCAAAGACCTGTAACTTCTTCTTTAAGAGCCTCCTCTGTCCTCCACTCGTTAACTGTATTAATGGCACCTGTTTGAACTCGTTATCAGTATAAAAGACACCTGTCCACAACCTCAAACAGTCACACTCCAAACTCCACTATGGCCAAGACCAACGAGCTGTCAAAGGACTCCAGAAACAAAATGGTAGCCCTGCACCAGGCTGGGAAGACTGAATCTGCAATAGGTAAGCAGCTTGGTGTGAAGAAATCAACTGTGTGAGCAATTATTAGAAAATGGAAGACATACAAGACCACTGATAATCTCCTTCGATCTGGGGCTCCACGCAAGACCTCACCCCGTGGGGTCAAAATGATCACAAGAACGGTGAGCAAAAAATCCCAGAACCACACGGGGGGACCTAGTCAATGACCT
>NW_011348665.1:0-2372 GCF_000735185.1 Notothenia coriiceps
TAAACTCAGTAATTCACCATTTCTACGCATGACAACATACTTTGTCCGTGTTGGCTCTCTCGCCGCACAGTGAAGCGTTCCCGCATTGACGTCACTTCCGGCTTCCCCCAAAACCTCAAAATGAGTCGAAGGAATTTTCCCGCGATGTTCGAAATTATTGATATTTATCGGAACGGTATCGCTTTTTCTTTTTTAAACTGACGGTTCGAGATTACTAGTAGCCCACTATTTCATTGCACAACAGTTGTTGGGTTCGTGTCACAGGCTCTTTAAACAGACAGTTCTAACTCGTTTCTTTCCTTTAAATGACTCACAGTTTGAAGTGTTGCTTGGCCTCCGATGGTTTAGATGATGTTGCGATGTGTTTGCTCAAAATGAAATAACAAAGTTTTGCACATGCAACAAAGAAAATAGGCCTTTACAATATTCGAAAGAAATAGGCAAAACTCAAATGAAATAACAAACAACTTTGGTATTCTTTCTTTCTTGATAATGCTTATATAACTTCGTAACTTAAAGGGTACTTGTACGATTTGTGTGTACGAGTACGGTTAAAAACTGTTCCTTGACGGCGTCTCTCAACAGGTTGCCCATCACTGTGGCTTTAGCCCAGGCGCCGTGGGAATTGTAGTCCTTTATAGTGCGTTGACTACAGACGTCACAATTAGGTGGCCTTTCTTATCAAATCTAAATACTGGCTCTAACAATATATATTACAAACTACCATGGGGTTTTTTTCTCCTCCTGATCTCTCCCTCTGCTATTTTTAAGAATCAATTGTTTACGGCACAAGGTGGTCATCATACACTACATCACATATCATTGACAACACACATTTTTGGATATTTCTGATCCTTTTCTGCGTGTCCAGATTACAACGAGGGCCATTCATTGCATCATTCAATCTGATTCTGATGCATTACTACTTCAAAGATCACTCCTGCTGCTTCCCACTGACATGGCTTTGGTCCAACTGTATTAAAAAGAACATATCTAGAGCCGGGAACTAAATAAAAATGAACCCCCGCTATAGTAGAAAGAATTTAGGACATTGGTGTTTATAACATCCTGCATATACGGCCATGGCATTGGGTGTAAACACGTGGAATTGAAGCAGATCAGATGGAGCTCCAGCAAGGAGAAAGCAGAGTGACTGACTCAGGAGGGAATTGATTAGTGGACTGGAGCTGTGGAGGAATTCCTGCAAAGCCCAGGAACCACAGAGAGGGAGGGAAAAGGGGGAGAAAGAGGATGGAGGGAAATGCCGGGATGAAAGAGAAACGTGAGGAAGGGTAGCAGGGAGGAGAGAGTATTGGCAGACAGTCATTTAAGGCTGGTCACAGGGGAGGAAGAGAGAGAGAGGGGGGAGGGTGCACAAATAAAGCATGCACACATACAGTACAGACCCTCATAATAAAAGCACAGTGACCCAAGGCAGAGCTGCAGTCAGACGAAGCACAGCCGCAACCAGGAAGTGTTTCCAGGCTGCGATACAACAACAAGAGCAATATCACACCGCATGGTACCAGTGTGACCTGAGGGGATCGATCGTGTTTTTAACACTTTGTATCTTCTGCAGAGCTCGTTAGTTCCCATAAGCAGTGGTGCAGATAGAGGCGTAATGAGAACAGCTTCATTGCCCACTACAGAGAGCTGAACGGCTGAGAAGCTCGTCCAATGCACTGACAGATCTTTGGTGAAGATGAATCCATATTTTCTGTCTGTCATGTTAAATGTATTTGTTTCACACTGTTGAAGAAAAGTTCTACTTAGTAAGTGCTTCCTCTCTGAGATGAGGCTGGAGCACTAGCTTTATACCGTCCATACGTGATGCGTTTGAGTTCAGTTATGAGCGTAGGTCACCGACACTTTGGCAGAGTTTAGAGCAAAAGAACCAATCAAGATCCAAGGCTTTTATTGTCATTTGCACATACAGGGTATGTAGAGGCTAAGCCAACGCTTTAGCCTCTGAGGATCCGCTTTGTTTGTGTAATTGATGCACACAGTTTGCTGCCGAATAAAAGTCAGAAACAAAGTTTGCAGTTCGAAACAGTCTATTTATTTCCCTTTTTACTGGTTTCTTTCCATCTTTCACCACACGATATTACGGTTTACACAATACCTTTTGCTTGTTTGTGTGTGTGTGTGTGTGTGAGAGTGCGTGCGTGCGTGCGTGTGTGCATGCGTGTGTGCGTGCGTGTGTGTGTGTGTGTGTGTGTGTTCTCCTTGTGTGTGTGTGTACTCCGTGTCTGTGTGTTCTCCGTGTGTGGTCAAAAACTGTATGGCCTTCCGGCGGAACCTCTGGTTAACAAACATAGGTTCCTACCTTTATACCCACAGATGTTAATTGGCTCCTACAGGGTATATGCAGG
>NW_011348666.1:0-2387 GCF_000735185.1 Notothenia coriiceps
AGTCATTTGACATTTTATGTGCTGGTTAAATTTGACTAAAAAGTCTAAATACTTAGGATTTCCATCAAGTCAAACTAATGTTTAGAGTTTTGGACTGCATTTCTTTTGCAAAAGCCATTTACTGTATTTAAATGCATTGATTATGTCTCTGTTGATGCCAAACACGTTTTAACAGACACTTTAAGTTTTTAGATGTTATATTTTGTATTAATGGCTACTACTGTACGTCCCATAACTATTGCGCAAGAAGTACAAGATTATTTCCTTAAGTAAATAACAATAACGTTGGTCTTTAAATACTCCGTTACAAGTCAAACTGGATGTATTATCAGCTAAATGCACTTAAATCATTAAAAGTAAAGTACTCGTTATGTACAATGGCTCTTTTCAGTGTAATATTATAATAAAATATCATATAATTACATTTTTATCAGGTACAAATACATATAGAAACATTTAAATTTGAGATATTTTATTGCACATTACTTCAATTTGTCTTTATATAACTCTTTATTTTATTCAAAGATTGCGTGAAACCTTATTTCCGCCTGGGATTAATGGCATTTTATTATTTTTGATTGATTGATAAAAACTGGGAATTTAGGGATTTTTTAAATGCCATAAAAAACAGGTACAGGCATGACTATGATATCAATTAATCCACATAATATTTAGCAAATATTTTAGCTTTTTCTCTTTAAAAACTAATGATTCATCTTTAAGGATGTGAACGATTGGATTTAACTTTTTTTGATGGAAGAAATTGGACAAAATATGGAAAAAAACACGAAACCAGGAAGAAATCTGCCATTTACCTCCTCTCTTTCTCGCCTGTATCCTCTCTCCCTCCGCCCTCCCTCCCCTCTCATCTGAATACATTAATATCTGTTGGCCCGGAGCAGAAATACTCATGGACTGAACAAAGTGCAGAGTGACTTCAGGCTCTGGGATCTTCAAATAAACCCTGCCTGGGTGTCATGGGGACCAGGAAGTGGAATTAAGTGCTATATTAGCTGACCTTCATCGTGTTGTTTGTCCCAACCTGTTGGCCGGCGCGTAACCACGGTCTCCGCGCCCAACAATGCGAGCATTTCCCCCGGCGACAAAAAAACGCGGGCCTCGGGAGGGTTTACTGAGCAAACAAGACGAGTGCTGCCAAACACTCCTCGCTCCCACATCTCACAACCTCTCTCTCTCTCTGACGCCATCTTTCTCCTCTTTGCTCTTGTCCACCCGAGAGGCTCTGAGAGGCTCGCAGACAGTTCTGGGTCGAGAGCGACGGAGAGGAAAACAGAGCGCTGACCAGTGTGGAGATTTAGAGTTGACGAGGTACGCCTATAACTTTTAGACTTTTGTTTCTAAAGACTGCGATGTAGAGAAAAGATTCCTGGTGTGTCTAACCTACACTTATACAACAGTTCCTATGAAAAGTTATTCCTTAAATTGTTCCTATTCCCCGTATCTGTGTCCAACAACGTCTGATTGTACCACTTTTTGTAGCATGCATAAAACATTATTGAAATTACCTTCTGTCCGTCCAGGAAAAAAGTTGATTAGGTTTAGGAAGGGATCGTAGTTTAGAATGAAGTAAAAACAACATTTCAAAAACTACGAATAATGTTCTTGTTAAACCAGATACGGAAAAGCGTAAAAAACTAAAAGTACAAAAGCTCACAGACAGTTCTGGGTCGAGAGCGAGAGCGTTGACTCGTGTGGAGGTTTAGAGTTGACGAGGTACACCTATAACTTTTAGGGTTTTGTTTCCAAAGCTGTAGATGTGAACCTTTTCAGAAAAGATTCCTGGGGTATAAAAATGTACACTTGACTTACTGTTTAACCTACACTACTACTTCCTGTGATTTCCAATGAAAAGTTATTCCTTAATTTGTTCCTATTTTCCCCTATTGGTGTACAGCAACGTCTGATTGTACCACTTTTTGTAACATGCATAAAACATTATTGAAATTAACTTCTGTCCTTCCAGGAAAAAGCTTGATTAGGTTTAGGAAGGGATCGTAGTTTCGGGTTAAGTAAGAACGAAGTGGAAAAAACTACACTGAACAAAAATATAAACGCAACACTTTTGTTTTTGCTCCCATTTTTCATGAGATGAACTCAAAGATCTAAAACATTTTCTACATACACAAAATAACCATTTCTCTCAAATATTGTTCACAAATCTGAAAAAATCTGTGATAGTGAGCACTTCTCCTTTGCCGAGATAATCCATCCCACCTCACAGGTGTGGCATATCAAGATGCTGATTAGACAGCATGATTATTGCACAGGTGTGCCTTACGGTACGTCCACACAGCAGCTCTGAAAAAATCTTGAAAATCTTGAAGCTGGGCGTGTCTGAGAGCTTGGGGATTTTTCGCGAGCAACGC
>NW_011348667.1:0-4458 GCF_000735185.1 Notothenia coriiceps
ATGGACAGTATGCACTAAATCATCAATTTTAAACTTGAGAGCCAGATTAAGTTCCCCTTCATCCTCCTTCAGGACCATAAGCACCTGTCTCCTAAAAGACACAACGTGCTTGAGGTGTGGGGAGTACAGCCTAGGTGATCAACTTAATGGGAGACGCAAGCTGCCCGTGTCGAGCCAGCTCTCTCTCCAACAACTCGTTTTTCAGAAACGGGGGCACATTAGAGATGATGACTTTTTTAGCTGGAGTGACAAGGGGTAGCACGGGTAACAGCATCCCTTTAATCACTAGCCTGCTCTCCACCAGCTGGTTAGCTTTCTCACTGCAGTCTAAAAATATAACCACTGCACTATTCATGCGGGAGGCAGATTTGACTCTGCCATATCCCACCACAGCCCCCACAGCCAGACCACACTCCTCCGCCGGCGCCGACACACCGACAGGTGGAGAGAGCTTGATGGCGTGTTGGCGAGTCAGCTTCTCTAACCCAGCGCAGCTGCCACGGAACGCCATGCCGGGCGGTGTGACTGCAGCTGCAGCCGCTAGACAAACAATTAGACAAACAATTCACCAGTGCAACCAAACAACACCACCAACAAAACCCAAAGTCGGTTAAGTGATGCACAAAGACATCAACTATCACCCAGAGAAAAGTGAATTGTTAACAATGGTTTGAAAAGTTGCAAACTTCAAACAAACGCTCTCCGCTACGCTCACCGGTCCACTCACAACGAGAGAGAGAGAGAGAGAGAGAGATTCTTTTCTCTCTGTAATTCTGTGTGGTAACACTGGAGGGCGCTGAATACTACAGGAACATCCCTTTAGTAGCCACTCAAATAAACGTTCTCTACATTTGGATATCATACCACTTCTATGACAGTAGATACATCCACTACAGAGCCAAAGACATTACATACATGTGGGGTTGATGAAATAAGACTTAAACTTTAACTTGTGTGCAGAGCAGTCAAACATAAAATACAACTAATAATGAATCAAATAAGAGGTATACAATGTGGCACGAATACAAGTAATATGAGGTAAAGTGCAATGGTGTGATTAGTAACGCCATGTGAGGAAGTGATACTTCATTTAGTCAGTATTAATATAGCAATATATTACAAAAATATCGTGCAGTACATAATGTAGTAATACAATATAATGTAGTATATATCTTAACATGTTATGCTATGATACAGTAGTTTAGAATATGATATGATTTATACCAATGATAAAAGATTACCTGCCTTTCATGACATACTTAAATATATTTAGCAAAACATGATAATGATCCTTTGAATATATCATTTGTTCTAAATGTAATTGACACACTATACTAACTTGCTGAACTGTAACATGCTCTACTATCATTTTTTATAGACAAAATAAAAATACTTTTATGACATACTTTACTTTGAATTTGTATAACTTTTGACATACTATGACCATATCATGTAATGCTACTATGACTCAGTGTGTTTTTATGAGAAACTATACCAAGAAATCTTATAACATAGCCGTTATATTACATACTATACAAAAAAAAATGTGTACATTGTTTAAAATACAGTACTAAGTCTTTTCATGACACACTGTTCCCTTCATATTCTTCTTCTGCTGCAGCTGCAACATGTACTCTGTGTGACTCAGGGGTTAAGCTCTGTGGAATGTAAACTGTGTGTGAGATTTAGTATTCAACAGTGCAGTCCTTCTCCGTTCTTCAGAGCTTTTGAGCATCTCCTTGCTGTTTCCAGTGACAAACAGCTGACCGTGGCTTCATCAAACACGGACACAGGGAGCAGCTAGCAGGATGATTTTACACTGAGCCGGTTGTTAAGTGATCAACCTCCCTCTTCTCCGTGTCTGGGGAAATGCAAGGAATCCTGCGAGCGGCCCGGGGAGCCCTGACAGACCTGATGGAGCGTCCTGAAGGTGAACTGTGTCCATCGTGTTGATCTCAGAGTCATGTGACCGTGGAGGTAGAGCCTGTCTGAGGCTGCCGAGGAGAATATGCATGTGTGAGGTCGTCATACACACATGCACATGCTCCACATCACCATGGAAACAAGCATCCCCTCACAGAGGCAGGTTTCTTCTTCTTTATTTTTGCTCTCTGTTTTCCACTGAGGCCTCCGGCTTTGGCAAGTGAGAGATGTCAAATGAGGAATTTCAATGTAAAGAGAGATTTAAAAACAGAGCCTCCTACTCCCACAATATGATTCATACCAATACAAAACACTGATGCAAAATGCAAACCACACCAGGCCCTTCATATCATAGAAAATAACATCATTAATTTTCCAAAATTAATTTCATTTAAGTTCTGTTTAAACCAAATCAGGAGCAGGTAGAGATGACCTTTATTACATGGCACACTGCACAGGGAAGAGGTTATAGGGTGTGTATCAGTCAAACTGTGGGTAAGTATGAATTCATCTGTCTATTGTTTTAGCTTTTAAATGATTAGATGTAAGTATACAGATATCCAGAAACAAACAGTCCAAAACCTACAGAAATCAAGATAAAACAGAGAAAATAAACAAATCCTCACATCCAAAACAGATGGAACCAGCATTGCATTTCTCTCTCAAAATCATTATTAATCTGTTAAAACATTTAAGTTGCTTATTCATTTATTCTCCTTCAACCATAAATGGATGTAATGGCTCTGCTGGCAGTGATTTGTAATAATCCTGACTCTAGGTGTCCTTGCTTGCCTTGTTCAGCAACGCCTCTGTCTCATCTCACCGTCCTCATCAGTGAGTTGTTTCAGTTGTCATGGAGATGACTTAAAACTACATAGCCCAGCTGTGCTAGGAATTAACATAGCCTTAAAAAAACGATATGTGTGTGACCAAAATCTTTCATCTTCAGTAGGAACCACTGAGCTGTCAGAGCTAAGAGGAGGAACACATTGTTGCTTTGCTCTTCTCATGAGGTCTCCCATGATGCAAATTCATTTAAAGTAGTGTGTACACTAATTTAGTCATCTCTGTATGGAGATGGTGGGCTTTGTTTTTCCCTGAAAACATGTTAGAGAACCAATTTAATCTGGTCCCAGTGGGATTCAGCCATTAGTGATGGCAGTATTCTCCCACTGAACAACACCTGTAATTGACTCATACAGTAAATATAAGCCATGTTTATCCTGTCAATAGAATTTATTTTGTATGTAAAACTCTATAAGCCTCATCTAAAATTCACCTTTGCACTAATGATTCTACCCGTGGCGCTGCATAGCAACAACAACATTGTGTATACAAGCATTTCTAAAATCCACTGTATGTGTGAGCAACAATGGTCCTCATATTGATTCAGCTGCTCATTGTTCAAACAGTGCATTCATATGTTCTTCAGCTTTCAGTTCTGCCATTGCAAGATGATGAAGTATAACATTGCTGTCGCTACAGGAAACAAGACCTTTCCATTCTAAACTGAAAATAAATTCTATGGCATCTTCATGTCATGGACATTAACCAATACAGATGAGATCTGACTCCCAGGAGACACGCTTATGGTTACATCCTGGTAACCATTGTTTGCTGGACCTTGTTCCCATCAGGATTCAGAGTAGAGCAGCTTCCTTATATGCAAGGTATATAATCAACAGATGAATGCAGTCATACTTCCTGTGAGATCAGATACATGGCGTGGTATAATGAGGAGGAAAATTAAAGATGGCTGTATACATGCATTTGACACCAAGGCCTTCAGTAGTGTCCTACCTGAATGAATCCACCTCTTAATACCATTATTATGACGTCACAGCTACAGAAACCATTAATATTATACAGAAACACAGTATTACAGGTATGTAGCCCTTATGTTGTGTTTGGGTCTGCTGTGACCCTTTTCAAGTAAAAATTATATGTGACCTGCTCTATCATTTTCAGTCACATTGACCCTGAAACACATTTTGAGTTTGATACACTGTTGGAAAGATGAGATTCTTAGCTTTCTAATGATATCAATATTGTCTTTGTCCTCCAAATATTAAGCAAAATACGTCACTTTACATAATGAATGTCATCGAACCATGATTTTGAGAAAAAGGCCTTCAAAGTTTGCAGTACTTTCTTAGGTATTTATTCAAATGAACCATACCATAACACGAATTCATCTAGAGCTGTTTGCACAAAAACACACATGCTTATGCGCACACATCTATTCCCATGTACATGGCCATGTGCACACCCAGACCACATGCACACCCGTACTCACGTGCACGCCCGTACTCACGTGCACACCCATACCCACGTGCACAATCATCGATATACAATTTTGGAAAAACACTATGAATAAATACTTAAATGAACTGATTGCATGTTAACCTCTAACAACATTAGAATCATTTGGCACAAAAGTTAATTTAGAGAAAGAAGCAAGCAACAGAACAGATAAATATACTACACAATATAAAAATAGCAAACAAACAACAGAGTAGCTAACAGTACTTAAAA
>NW_011348668.1:0-15069 GCF_000735185.1 Notothenia coriiceps
AGGGCTCCCCGAAAGCAAATGGGTAATTCGAACACTGGCCACAGAGCTCCCTCTATACAAATCAAACTGTAGACGGTGTGAAAGCACCTATTGTTTTTAAATAATGGTCGGAATGTGACCTGTGAGCCTTCTGAATTACCGTGGGACAACACATTCTAAACTAAAATGTTCAATCAATAAAGTAACATCTTATATTATCTTAATAATATCTTCATATTAATAATAATAATAAATCATACAGTATGTGTCCGAAAAGGAGCAGGAGGAAGCAAACACAAAAATATACAAAAAATATACTGCATATTAAAGCAAACGATTGTAAAGGTAAAAGTATGAGCATAACAAATAAAGAAGTGTAATGTAAACATTTACATTATTAATTATGATTATTTGATATATAAAGACTATATATTATTGAATTACAAGATTAGATATACTTTAGTTGATCTAAAATATTGATGTTTTCAAATGCTCTTCAAAACACAACTGAAAGTCCATGAAACTTGTCTTTCTGTATTTGTGAATGAAGCGCAATCTCCTGGTTAAAACCTGAAATTGAAAATCTGGCAACGCCCTCTTGGAAAATAGGGCTTAACATTCCTCTATACTGGTTTTAGGCAGGTCGTAGGCAGGAAGCTGTAAGCTGGAGTCTGAAATGAAGTGCTACATCTGTATGTATCGGTACTTATTTTATTTTATTAACATGTGAATGACAAGCATTAAGAATAACAAAAAAGAGCTAATTATCTTGCAGATTGTCTCGTTTGATTATGAATTTAACGTTTATATAGTGGAACTACACTGTTTTATCAAAACCAAAGTGCGACGCAGTAACTTGGTATGCATGTATTTCATGTTGGCCTAGCTTCTTAACCTGAGCTAGCTCTGGAACTTCCAGCTCGGTGGCAGTAGGTCCCGCCTCTTTTGCCTTATTTGGATCAGGCGGGAGTTAGACTCTGACGTCACAGCCCGTCCACACGGTGGCGTGCGTTAAAGCTTCAACGCTTCTGCCCATTCACTTTGAATGTGGTGACGTCACACTTTGCCGAACTGCATTGTGGTTGCGTCGCTTCGTGTTGCTCGCTTCAAAAGTAGAGCAATATTCTACTTTTGAAGCTTCGACAGAAGCGTTAGCCAATCAAATCATATGCCAGTACAAACTCTAGCCAACCCAGAAATCACTGGTTCTCCTCTCAAAGTCCTGCACCTCCCTCACAGGAAGGAGGAGCCGGTGTGAACATGTTTGATATTCATTCATAGTTTTCCTTTCTTGTTATAGCATTTGAAGCTTCACACCCAGTCGCATTAGTCTCTGAAAGTTATTCTCAATAAGTTGACAAGCACCAACACTCAGGAACAGAATCAAGTTTGTGTGATAAATGATGAGTTATAATATGGAAATTATGAATTTGGTACGTCGCGTTTAATTTTTAACACCATTTAACCTAGATAATACATTTATAAATGTTTAACTTTTATTGCCATGTATTGCCCACAGTTAAATGTTGGTATAGTTGGACAGTCGTACATCAACCCTTCAGAATAACATTTTGAACAACCCCCCCTACATTGAACTGTTGTTGTGTATTTGTAATAAAGCCTGTATATTTTCTGAACCTCGCCCCACGCCTATCCAGATGTGCTCAGATCTCCCTCTGCTGGTAAGACTAGGATACTGCCTGTCTGTATCTCCGATTGACAGACCTGATATCCACTGTCCCCGCCCCCAATGTCCAATCCTCACGTCTGATTGGTGGTCCTCTCTCTCCATTGTCCAGTCTCCTGTGGTTACAGAGAGACAGAGTTTTGTCCTCTAATCACTGCCTGTTGGCTCTGATTACTGAACTGACTCAGAGCTGATCCCCTCTTTCCTCCCTTTCCATTGTTTTTCGCCCTTTTTCTGATTATTTTCTATCTTTGTCATGTCTACTTCTAACTTCTTTCATCTCTTCATTCTACCTTTCTTCCTGACTTCATTACATTACATGTCCCTCGTTAGATGCTTTTTACCCAACTCACATACACTCAGGCCTCAGACACATGCTGACTGCCGCTGGGATTTAACCAGCGCTCTTCTGATCGGAAGATCAGCACACTGATCCACTGAGTCTAAGCTATTAATTTCTGCCTTTCATCCCTCCTTGCTTTTCTTTTGTTTATTCAGCTATTTTTTATTTCATAATCTAGCCCCCTCCTCTCCTCTGTTTTTTTATTTCCTTTCCAGTCTGTTTCTTTTGTTACTTCTAATTCTTCCTTAATTTCTTTCTGTCTGTGTCTTAGTGTCCAAGCTGTTTCAGTTTTACTACTTTTCTTCCTTCCATCACTCTTACTTCTTGTTTTTAAACTTTTTCTTTACTATCTGTACTTTTCCTTTTAGTTTCTGACGGGTTAAATCTTTGTCTCCTTCCTTCTGTCCATCTTTCTCTCTCTGTGTAGCTCCTCTTCTCTCTCTCTGCTCCCTCTCCCGGTCAGCATGCTGCATTGACCTGAGTGTGATGACCATAGAGCTCACTGTGGATGGATAGAAAGTCAGCTGTTCTATCAATTCAGATCTGTAGGTTCAGGGAACAGGAAGTTACAGGACATGACTTCCTGTCTCCTCATACTTTACTGCTCGTTACGACCGGTCAATAAGAGACTCTTTTTCTGTCTTTCTCAGGGACCATCGTAAGTGTGGGAGACCCCAAGAAGAAGTATACACGCTTTGAGAAGATTGGACAGGGGTGAGTGATAAAACTGCTGAGTCAGAATGTTGAGGCTCCTGTGATCAGTTCACTCACTCAACTCTCATGAGATAATGAAGTTTGGCTTTACATTATGTAGAAAGAGCTTTCGCTGTGCAAAGAAAGATTTCAGAAGATTGACATGAACGAAAACAGGCCCACAAGTGTTTGTATTACTCTTTGAGAATCTTTAATATTCTAAACCCAACGTAACATCTGGTAAAGCAGCTTTTCGTTTGGTTTGGGTCAAGGTAATGCACGTTTTTCCAATCTATCTGTCACAATCTGTATGTGTTGTGTTTTGTCTTGTCTTTTTCTGTCTTTGGATTCATGTTTTATTTTGAAAAGTCTTCACCCCCTGTCTTGCCTGTCGCTTTCTGTCTGTTTTCCCTCCTACCTGATTACCTGATTGTGTTCACCTGGTGCCCCTGTGTTTTCTCCTCCCTCCTCACCTGTGTCTTGTTTGTGTGATTAGTCTTGTGTGTATTTAAGTTCTGGTTTTTCTGTCTGTCATTGTTGGTTCATTGTTTGTCGTTGACTGTGTTCACAAGGTAGTGTTCTGTTTTGTTCCTTAAATCCTTGAAATAAAGGTATTTTTTCAGTTTATTCAGCATTTGGTTCCTGCCTGCTTCACTCACCCTAACACTATCATAGGTTATCCAAATTCAATAGCACAGGGGTCCAAATCACACCACCACATACTTTTTTATTTTAATAAAGACAGTGCATTTAACCCTCAACATGTTTTATACAAAAAGTTCTTATTAGTTTGGAACATTGTTTCTATACAGCACTACTTTAGAATTTCATGTAGGCTGTGTGTGTGCAGAATGTGCTCTGACCATTTACACAAACTTTATTTGGAAGGTATACGTTTACAGTATGAATCAGTTAAAATCACTGAAATTAATGTTAAGTTGAATTAATCTGACCTAATGTGTATCTGTGCTCTGCTGTGTGTTCACAGGGCGTCTGGGACGGTGTACACAGCCATAGACATCGCTACAGGACAGGAGGTGTGTGCCCCCCCGTCCTCCCTCTGTGCTCTGAGGGGACTCTCACTAATCAGGACATGTTGGATAAACTTGAAGATAATGTTTAGTTACAAGACTAAAACCTACAGACATTCCTGTCCTGTAATATTATGGTGATCCTTCAAAGAATGAAAAAAGTGGAGAAAGGGGGCCATCCATAAAGCTATGCTGCTAAAGTGGAGATTAATCCCACAGTAGGATCTAGTTTTTGAAAAAAATAGGATGTAGGTAGTAAAATATTAATGAAATAGAATGAAATAAGTCAGAATAAAAATCAGTACAATTTTGACACTCAGTCACTGCCACTCCACATACAAGCCTTCTAAATAATATCAGAATCAAAACTTACTGTTGTGTTTCTTGCCTCTCGCCTTGGGTTGGTTCTTAGTATATTTACTTAGGAGGACAGGTTCATTGAGCCAATGATCATTACTGTTATCGTGATCGAGCTTAATAACATGTGACATCTAGCCTTCATATCTAAAATCACCTCCGTTGTCTGTAGAGTCAGGACAGACAACAGAGGTGTGCAGACAGTGCTAATGTCCCAGCTGGACTATGGTGATACCATTTATAGATTTGCCTGTCCCACTGTCTTGGCCAAACTTGACCCACTCTACCATGCTGCACTGCGTTATATATCAAATGCATCCTATAGGACTCATCATTGCACACTGTATATCCTAACTGGATGGTCCTCACTCACTATGCGTAGGATGCAGCATTGGTTTTTATGAATGTATAAAGCCATTTTAGGAAAGCTTCCACTGTACATATGTGCCAGATTTGCTCCAGTTTGTGACTTTTACAACCTCAGATCCAGTGCCTGGATACGTTTCCAGGTTCCTGCTGTGCGGACTAAGGCTGGAAAAAGGAGTCTCTTTTATTATGGTCCTTGGTCTTGGAATGACCTTCAATCACGCCTCAAACTGACGGCTCTTGTCTCTATAGCATGTTTTAAATTGAAGTTGTCAGAAGTCCTTACCACCAGCTGCTCTTGCAGTAATAAGTAGTGCCTTTCTTACTGTCCTAATGTGCACAATGTAGTAACTGCTTTTTTCGTCTTTTGTTTTCTTAGTTATGTTCTCTGTATTTTATATGTTTGTGTTATGTGTTATGTGTAACGTTGCTTCCTTCTTGGCCAGGTCAGCATTGTAAATGAGATTGTATCTCAATGCTTTTTATCTGGTTAAATAAAGGTTAAATAAAAAAATTAAAAATAAATGTAAGCTGAAGGACCAGAGTCTGTAGCAGGTTTTTTATAGAGAAATAAAGTCCAAAGTGAATCCCTCTTTTAAAATTCTGAGGGGTTAGGGAAGAGGCTAGAAATCTGGGACCTATAAAGTGAGGCAGACAGCAGGTAGTGAGAACATTGTGTCAGTAACAGGGTTTACCAGCTGGGACCTCCAGGGTCACTTCAGAGGAGCTGGTCTGCTGGGTCAGGGTCTCATCGTGTGTGCTCACTTTCACTGCCTCAGATTTAGAGACGTCCCTCTGACTGTCTGTCTTCACTTCTTTTACATTTTCCCTTTTTGACGTATTTTATTCCCTCCCACCTTATTTTTCTCTTTCAATTTACTCGTACATCTTTCTTTATTTTATTTTACCCCCCACTTTCTCCACCCTCTCTGCTCTCAGTTTCGTTTGAAATATGTGTGACTTATTTGCATAGTTATGAGAAAGTCCAATAATCCTCTCATCTCTCAGGTGGCCATTAAACAGATGAACCTGCAGCAGCAGCCCAAGAAGGAACTGATCATCAATGAGATCCTTGTGATGAGGGAAAATAAGAATCCAAACATTGTCAACTACCTAGACAGGTTAGACGCACGCACGCACGCACGCACACACAGATCGAACAGGCTGCAGCTTTAAAGGTTGGTGGAATATCTTCAGTTGGCAGGTTCACACTCATCTGACATCCTGCTGTAAATGTTGTTCTCACAGCAAATATATTGAATGCAGTATATATGTAAAGCAAGTTGAAAAACAAAATCTGCTGGAAAAATTGGACACCAAATATTCTACGGAAACATGGGAGATGATCCAGAGGATTCAGGATCAGTGGGAGCTAATCAGACTGAACCCTGTTGAAAGGCTTTATCATGTTCAGTGTTGCTGTTGCCTTGCCAACAGTCTAGACATTTATGGAGTGGGTGTAGTTACCGTAGTTACCCGTTTGTCCTGAGAGACATTGAGGAGCACCAGCAGGACTGGTAATAATGCTGTCATCCCCATGGAAACAACATTTAACTCTCTCTGATTTACTGTGCGACTGTAAATTTTTTCAGACGGTGCTGTCACTGGGGAGCTGAAGAGACACAAGTAGTCATTCTAACTAAATGTGGAAACTACAGACATATTAAGAATGTGTTCTTACCAACATTTGAAAATAATTGTCCTAATTTCCAAAGTCTAACAAATAAAGGGGAACTGACCCGTAGCTCTGGGGTTGAAGAAAAATGCAGCGTTGGCTTGTTAAATATGTCCACAATGCACAGAACATTTTATTATATAATACTGGTAAAAATTTGAAAACAAGAAGATTTTAGTTTTTAATTTGTGTATGTTTATTATAGGGTCTGATGACTGAAGAAATGTCTTGTTGTTATTGAAACACAAAAGATGTACATCATATAAGTACCTGCATGTTTGTGATGTTTCCCACAGTTACCTGGTTGGAGACGAGCTGTGGGTTGTGATGGAGTACCTGGCCGGAGGGTCGCTGACTGACGTCGTCACGGAGACCTGCATGGATGAAGCCCAGATAGCTGCTGTGTGCAGAGAGGTAAGAAGAGACACGGGACATGGGAGGATTTTTAAGGCTCATTTTGACCTCATCACTGTCATCATTCTGTCTCTATGTGTCTGCCTAAACATGTGTCCTGACTGTTATTTTTCTGATTTAATATAAATATTTTTAACAGTAATATAAACTATGCCTGTCTCCCTGTCTGTCTCTCAGTGTCTCCAGGCGTTGGAGTTCCTCCACTCGAACCAGGTCATCCATCGAGACATTAAGAGCGACAACATCCTGCTGGGCATGGATGGCTCCGTCAAACTCAGTGAGTCTGGGTCATATTTATTAAAAGACATGTATAACTTCTTAAAGGTCCCATGACATGCTTTTCTGGTTATTACCCGTCCCCTTGTGTGTGATGAAGCTTTTCCTGCATGTAAACGGACTGCAAAGTCACAAACCATCAAAGTACACCCTGTAGCGAGTAAAAAACACATACACACACTCACTCAGCCTTATCTTTTCTCAGCCGCGGCTCCGTGGATCTCCGCAAACACACACACACACACACACACACACACTCACAGCCAGGTTGACCAATCAGAGCACATTGGGCTCATAGGAAGGGGGGGGGGGCAGGAGCTACAACAAGGCGTGTAGGACAGAGAGTGAATACACATACATTACAGAGATGCTGTATGAGAAACCAATGTGAGTTTGGAACATTGAACAATGTAAATCTATTCTAGTAGACCTCAACAATGAAATTATGATCAGTAGAAATGGCCATGTCATGGGACCTTTAATCTATTGTTGTACACCACTGTTGCTTTGAGGTTGGGTAAGATTGTTGTTGAAGTTGCTTGTCATGACCAGCAGAGGGCGCTCTGATTCTACTGTGACCAGTATTTAAGTTGAGTCTAACTACCATGGACAGAGTGTAATAATAAATAACATTTTAACTTGGATTTTCCTGAGAATTGTAAACTCAACATGAGTCTTTAAGATATAAAATTATGATTATTATAAACTTGGTAAATGTTCAACTTTTTCAAAGAGGCCAAATATGTCTGTTCGTTGACACTTTTGGCCCACTTGCTGCATTCATTTACTGATGATTTGTTGGTTTGGTGTTCATTTAATGCAATAACTTACCACTTAGGTGTGTTTGGTTGTCAATGAGCTCAAACTAGTGCATGACCTTCAAGCAAAACCTTTGAAATATATCACAGAGTGTTACAGATTGATGGTGACCTTTAAACTTTGTATATGCATAAAAACTCACTCTGTTCTCTCTCCTCCTACAGCTGACTTTGGGTTCTGCGCTCAGATCACTCCGGAGCAGAGTAAACGCAGCACCATGGTGGGGACTCCCTACTGGATGGCTCCAGAGGTGGTGACCCGCAAAGCCTACGGCCCCAAAGTGGACATCTGGTCTCTGGGCATCATGGCCATAGAGATGGTGGAGGGGGAGCCGCCGTACCTGAACGAAAACCCCCTGAGGGTGAGAGTGTGGTTACTGCAGGGGGGAGGAAGAGGAGCTGTCGGGGAAGATAGTCAGTAGAAGCTGTAAAACATAGAGAGGAATACACTTTTGAGAGTCAATAGTGTTTACAGTAAATATCATGTCAGACTAAACATAAGAAGATATTTCTCTTTGGAAACTAAGTGGGTCTAAACTATATTTAGGGATTACATATTTAACAAGGTGTTATAAAAAGGGAATTGTTTAGTTATCAGAGTGTTATATTTAGATTATTAGGATACATATTGTCATAGCAGTGTTTTACCGTAAACTGTTTAACACAGACATATATGTTCTATACATAGTTGTAGTTGGGAGGCGTGTGGTGCAGTGGGTTGGGCGTTGGTGTTGGGATCAGGGGAGCACAGCTTCAAACCCCACTGCAGTCAGCATGTCGTTGTGTCCCTGAGACACTTCACCCCAAATTGCTCCTGTGGGGATTGCCCACAGTATTGAGTATGTTAGTCGCTTTGGATAAAAGCATCTAACAAGTAACATGTAATGTAATAATAATAATAATTCATTCTCAAGGTCGCCATACAAAAAAACAAGATACACAATACATAACACCGACATAAAAAACATAAACAAGACAATGCAGTATATAAAAAATAAAATAAATAAAACATTGGATGTGTGATGGATAATGATCATGGTAGATATGAGAGTGTGAAGAGATATGTTTTGAGACGTGATTTGAAAATGGGGAGAGAGTCAGTGTTGCGGATGTCAGGTGGGAGAGAGTTCCAGAGGCGGGGTGCAGAGCGGCAGAAGCAGAAGGTTCTAGACCCCATGGTGGTTAAACGGAAGGGGGGTGCAGTGGATGGATTTGAGAGGGAGACCAAAGAGAAGGGAGTTGAAGTAGTGAATGCGGGAAGTGAACAGGGTGTGAACAAGAACGGCGGTGCTTAGGGTTAAGGGACGGGCGGAGGCGGTTGATGTTGCGTAGATGAAAATAGGCAGACCGAGTGATGTGAGATTTGAAAGAAAGTGTGCCCAGACTCTTAACCTGAGTGGAGGTTAGTTGTGAATCATGCATACCTGTGCTGCATGCGATGCACACTAACATGTTGCTAACATGTGTGTGTTACCTAGGCGCTGTATCTTATAGCAACCAACGGGACTCCGGAGCTGCAGAACCCGGAGAAGCTGTCGACGACCTTTAGAGACTTTCTGACCCGATGTCTGGAGATGGACGTGGAGAAGAGAGGCTCGGCTAAAGAGCTGCTGCAGGTGTGTGTGTGTGTGTGTGTGTGTGTGTGTGTGTGTGTGTGTGTGTGTGTGTGTGTGTGTGTGTGTGTGTGTGTGTGTGTGTGTCAGCTGTCCACTGAGACAGACAGACAGACAGACAGGTGTGGAGACGTGGTGGTGGGGGGTGTAACTGAGTTGTGTAACTGTACCATGACTCAGCTGAGAGGGGAAACTGGAACTTTATCATATTTGAGAAGGAGTCTGTTAAAGAAGGCATTCAATGTTAGACTCCTTTTGATTTGATGTGCTCACAGAGTCCTTGTTGTCTGAAGTGACCCTTTTTAAAGGTTGATTCAAAGTCAATTTCTCACCTATTTTCAGAAACATATTCTAGTGTTCTGTTTAGTTCAAAAATGTGAAAGTTTTTTGAAAGCAGCTTTGCCAAATCTAGTCAAGCAGACTTTGGGTGTGTTAATGCCCAAATAAGTGGGTCTATAAGAGTGGAGCAAGTTACTGTTAGCTGTTAGCAGCCTGTGGGCTAAATAATAGAGCTAATGACTTTAACAAAGCCAGTCCCTATTGAGTTACATAATGAAAGTTTCAATATCTGTTTAGGTATTAAAACAGCATCACAATGTGTTTAGGTGTAATCCTTAGCACACTTTAATCAAAGCTAATATTTAAAAGCAAATAGCAACATTTGTATGTATTGAATTGGGAAACACAAATCAAATGTAACTGGTATTGGTATGGACTACTATCTTTGCTATTTGGAAAAATCTTCCTTAAAGTGGACCTATCATGCTATATTTGAATAATATAGCACCATCTACAGGCCTGGAATATGTACTACAGCGTCTCCAGCGCTTTCGAACGGCAATGTCCGTGGCTGTCTCCTCCTGATTGGTGGGGTTGGCCCAATAGCCGTAGCGCCACTTCTGTGACGTCATAGAAGTGTTCAAATCTGGATCAGTCTGTATCAGATCCGTTGCAGTCCCTTTTTAAGAGATTTGGGTATGGAGGAAAATAGAGAGGGTTCTGTTTTCTGACACTTGGTGAGTTCCCTGGAACACCGGGGACACATATCCATGTATAAAAGACGTACACGTGCATTTTGCATGATAGGTCACCTTTAAGTTACATTTAAACAACGGAGTAAATATATGATTTATATTGCATTAACTATGGACAATCGTACGATATGTCGCCTTTAAATATTTGAAGTAATTTACTCTCACACACAAGTGTATAGAGTGAAGGGGCAACTGTGTGTGGAGAAGTCCTACGAAGAGTGTCAATTCAATGAAAAGGTGCCTTGTGTTTCTGTCTTCTCTGTTTTTACACAGTGAACTAATATACTGATACTTCTCCTTTCTCCACCTCCATACTGCCCCCCCTCTGTTCCCTCTGCCGCCTTCCCTCCGTTCTCCTTCCCCATCCTCTCTGTTTCTCTTCCCCTTACTCTCCTCAGCATCAGTTCCTGAAGATGGCGAAGCCCCTCTCCAGTATGACTCCTCTCATCGTGGCCGCCAAGGAGGCTGCCAAGAACAACCGCTAGCCCCCCACTCAACATTCTGTCTGCCCCTCGCTGTCTCTGTCCCTCCCTCTGTCCACTCCCTCCCTCCCTCTCTCTCTCTCTCTCTCTCTCTCTCTCTGTCCCTCCCCCTGTCTGTCCCTCTCTCTGTCTCTCTCTCTCTCTGTCCCTCCCCCTGTCTGTCCCTCTCTCTGTCCCTCCCCTTGTCTGTCCCTCTCTCTCTCTGTCTGTCTCTCTCTCTGTCCCTCTCTTTGTCTCTCTCTCTGTCCCTCTCTCTCTCCCTCTCTCTGTCCCTTTCTGTCCCTCTCTCTTTCCCTCTCTCTGTCCCTCCCTCTGCCCCTCCCTCTGTCTCTGTTTCTCTCTGTCCCTCTCTCTGTCCCTCTCAGTCCCTCTCTCTGTCCCTCTCTCTCTCTGTCCCTCTCTGTGTCCCTCCCGCTCTCTGTCCCTTTCTGTCCCTCTCTCTGTCTCTCTCTCTGTCCCTCTCTCCCTCTCTCTCTCTGTCCCTCTCTCTATCTGTCTCTTTCTGTCCCTCTCTGTGTCTCTGTCCCCCTCTTTGTCCCTCTCTCCCTCTCTCTCTGTCCCTCTCTCTCTCTGTCCCTCTCTGTGTCCCTCCTGCTGTCTCTCTCTACCCATCATCCCTTCTTCCTCTCTTTTGTTCCCTTTTTCTTCTCCTCTTGTACACAGGAGGGTAGCAGTGGCTGCTATCTGGGTCACATGACAGCAGTCTTCTCTCCCTTCTTTTGTCTCAAGGTGACAACATGTCTTTTGTCACCTGCACCGACTGCTTCTTCACCCATGACCTTTGACCCTTATACATACCCTCATAGGGGAAAGAAGGGTATTTTCTTCCATTTACTTTTTTACAAGACACTCCACTGGACTCTGATCAGGACGCCGATGTCATCGCTGGCAAGCCAATACTGGAGAGTCAGCAGAGCCCAAATACTCATGGGAAGTGTTTTTAAATCAGTTTATTTCTTATGTGTGTACGTTTTTGTGTGTGAGCTAAGGGTTTGGCTTCCTTTCATGCATCTATGGGATTAGTTGTTTTCTCTCATTTAAAAGTGCATTTGTTGATTTATTTTTATTTTATCACTGTCTTTTATCAACATGTATGCGTGCTTGTGTGTGTTGGGTAAGTCTATGTTTTGTTTTCTCACTAAAACAATGTTGGGATTTAAGTTGATTGTAAGTTTACCTTCTGTACTTTTTGACAGAGAGGGACGATGTTTGGTACATTGCGGTGTCTGCAGCTGAGAGATGTGAGAATATTAATATTAATTATTATAAGGAATGGCTGGAGGCCCCAGAGCCATTGATGGGACGAGTTTGGACAGTTTGGGGTTTTTCCCTGGATTAACAGCCTTTTGGCTTCATGACATCTTCTCAGGAGTAAGCAGCTTCTTATTTTACTCTCCTTTCTTTATTAGGTTTGTAAATAATACACAACTCTGAGAGTGTGGAGTGTTTCCAGAGTGCAGGTACCTGCAGGGCTCAAAGTCGCCCTCAGGTCAAGGTTCTCTGGTGTACCTTATGACTGCTGCCTGAGAGGCTGGGTCCTTAGAGAGGACAGATCTGAGTCTGAGAATCGGATCGCAGTTTTTTTGTCAAAAAATATATGAGCATGACTCCGCTGATGTAGTATTGCACTCCTACAAAAACAATTGACTCAAAATAGAAAATTGATCAAAATGGATGTAGCCAGAGATACTCAATTGTGCTGTACTTAGTTAAGCATTTTCTTGTCAGAGCTGTTATTAATTGGGTTTCCTCCAGAAAATAATCACATCCTGTTTCAAATTGATAGACAGTAGTAAATTAGCTTTAGCTTAAAAACACTCCTTTTCTCCTTATAAAACAAATAAAATTTCAACAAGCTAAAAGGAAGGAATCTCAGCTTCTTGCACAAATTAGGTTAACACAAGGATGAATATGCTTTTAACCCATAATCCACTCTGCCAAAAATGCTTAATCTACGGCTGTGGGACTTTTCCTTTCTGCGGGCTGGAGGAGAGAATGTGCATGTCAACCTTTTTTATATGGTACTTTCAACATGAAGAGGAAAAATAATGAATGAGTTGTTTCAATCCTGAAGAAGTGACAATACATGAAGGGTGCTTGTGTACGATTGGAAATATATCTAAATCCTATTTTCAGAAGAATGAGACAGATACATTCTATGATGGTACAATGCTGTTGTGTTCTGCCTTCTATTTTACAAAATGTGTAAGAAAAAAAGAAGACAATAATCAGTTTAAGCCTTTGTTTACAGACTCACAGTTTTTTTTACAATTGATCAAAGTCTGAATGACCTTTTGATTTGCACGTCAACATTTGAGTGTTAGTTTTGGAGTTGTTATCCTGCTGCCAGAAAAAAAACGTCACAGGTTAAAACCTGCAAGAGCCAAAGGTTCCTCCAACGGCAGGTTCCTGCTCTACATTCCAGCGGCAGAATAAAACCTGCAGAGTAAATGAAACTTTTCCAAAACAGCTGTCAAACTATCACTTTAATTTATCCTGTTAGCCGTTACTACCGTTTTCTTCCAGCAGTGTAACCCCTGGTGTTAAACATTTTCAAAAGTCAAGACTACTTTAATGAATTATGGCAACATTTTGAGCAGCAAGTTGCTGCAACTAACAAGAATTTTGATTATCAGATATCTGCTTATTACTGTCTTTGCGAAATAGCAAACAACATCCCATGCTGTTTGGTGTATCCAACAACACAAAGTAACTCAGCTTTGAATAATATAAAAATGTAAAAGCAGTAGGATTGGCATGTTTGTTGAATAGGTAGAATATTTGCCGATTCAGGTTTTCAAATCAACCAATAGTTGCAGCCCTGCAGCTGAAGAGGCATCGAACACAGACCATCATGCTTATGATCCTCTACAAAAACACTGAATAACACTAAATAAGATTCCCAGACGTCTGTCAGGTAGAACCACAAGAATTATTCTCTAAAATGTCCTTTAAATCGTGGTTTAATGTTACTTTAACCATTTAATGGACTCTGCCTAGATGCTGATGATGTGGTGGATTGGACAGAACAGTATTCAGATGATTTATCTTATACCAAATGAGTTTGACAATGTTATTTTGGATAAGTCGTTAAATAAAAACATCAGGACATAGTTTGCATCCACAACATTCAAACTATTTTTGATCCTTGATTAGCCTTATCATAAAGAAAGGTCATTGCAAGATTGTTATTGTTAATAGCGATCTGATGTTCAGAAAATCTCAGTTTCAGTCGGTGTTGGTCTGATGTCGTGGTGGGGGGGTGAGGGTTATCTGTCATGTATGGGTCCTGGAGCCCATCTATCCATGATTGAACAGATCTGTAGCCTTTTCCTTTCCTCACACTTCGTACAGTCCAGGATAAGGCGGTCAGAGCCATCATGTATCTGTTTTATGTCCTTTTGACGATTTCCAACAACTCTGAACAATGAAAAAATAAAACAGTATTCTGGTCTGTTGTTTTTTCCCTGTTTTTTATTCATAAACGGCTTCATTTCCCCAGAAGCTAAATATTGGATTTAACATTCACCAGGTGGACACAAGCAAGACTCAGGTACAGTGGGGAAAAAAAGTATTTAGTCAGCCACCAATTGTGCAAATTCTCCCACTTAAAAAGATGAGAGAAGCCTGTAATTGTCATCCTAGGTATACCTCAACTATGAGAGACAAAAGAGAGAAAAATAAATCCAGAAAATCACATTGTCTGATTTTTAAAGAATTTATTTGCAAATTATGGTGGAAAATAAGTATTTGGTCAATAACAAAAGTTCATCTCAATACTTTGTTATACCCTTTGTTGGCAATGACAGAGGTCAAACGTTTTCTGTAAGTCTTCACAAGGTTTTCATACACTGTTGCTGGTATTTTGGCTCATTCCTCCATGCAGATCTCCTCTAGAGCAGTGATGTTTTGGGGCTGTCGCTGGGCAACACAGACTTTCAACTCCCTCCAAAGATTTTCTATGGGGTTGAGATCTGGAGACTGGCTAGGACACTCCAGGACCTTGAAATGCTTTTTACGAAGCCACTCCTTCGTTGCCCGCGCGGTAGTCCGGCGGTGTGAACGCGACATTATTGGTACTAACGGAGCTAAAGAACCAAAGTACCAGGGAAAGTCCTGCGGTGTGAATGCGGCTATTGTCATGTTGAAAGACCCAGCCACGTTTCATCTTCTGTGAGAGCCAGAAATCTTGTTTGTTTGTAGCTGACCAAATACTTATTTTCCACCATAATTTGCAAATAAATTCTTTAAAAATCAGATGTGATTTTCTAGATGGTTTTTCTTCTCATTTTGTCTCTCAA
>NW_011348669.1:0-5025 GCF_000735185.1 Notothenia coriiceps
CGTCAAAACTGAAAACGTGACGTGGATCATAAATATATAAGCAATTAAACAACATCTTACATTTATTTTCACACAATACGTCTCCTTGCAATATCAACACTAATTTGGTTGACTTTTACATTTGATCCAATTGGTAGATAGGCTGTATTTACACCATAACGGTGCAGAGCTGATAGAAAGGGACACCTGGTGGTTATTGAATTGTATTTTTTTATTATTAGATATTAATAGGAGGATGTGCAAAACAGACAAACTAATAAGGCTTAATTGAAACATTAAAGAGCACTTTGGTCTTCTTTTGAATAAGAAAAAAGCTTTGGGGGTATAGAAGAAGAATGGAGGGATGAAACCCTCTTTAATGGTCACACATGCAGAGCACACAGCACACACAGTGACATTTGTATCTACAGATAAATATTAAGCCTGACAAAGTACTTAACGTCTAATATATTGCTTTCCTGCAATGTTAACTATGTTTAAGCACTTATTTGCTTATTATTAAACTGATATTATACATATGTATTATAGTCTTATAAGATGTATTTAATGGTGGAGGTATACACACATATTGATAGATTTCTTGTAATGCACTGTTGAGGCACCTGCGACCCAAGTTTTTCATTCATTGCATAACTACATCGTAGTTGTGTATAATATGATATGTCAATAAACCTTATTTTAGAAAATCTTGAAATCTTGAAAGGGATGTGCAAACTAGTCATTATATACAGTCTTTAATGAACTATTAGTAGAGAATAACGAGTAATGAATATACTTTATAGGGATCCTATTAATATCTAATAATAATAAAATTCAATAACTTTCTTCAACCACCAGGTGTCCCTTTCTATCAGCTCTGCACCGTTATGGTGTAAATACAGCCTATCTACCAATTGGATCAAATATAAAAGTCAGCCGAATTAGTGTTGATACTGCAAGGAGACGTATTGTGTGAAAAGATGTTGTTTAATTGCTTATATATTTATGATCCACGTCACGTTTTCAGTTTTGGCGGCAGTTCTCCTGTTTGTCTAGAAGTCTTCTCATCAGGGCTCTATAAATAGAGAACTACGGCAGATATGTAATATTTAATGCTGCTGAACCGTGTATTACAATGCCGTTATATGATGACTTTCAAAGAGAAAAGCAAGAACACACGGAATAAAGTATTCTTTTTTTTTTTCAGATTTCACATCACATAAACACCAAATCCCAGCATGCATTACGGCTAAACCATCCAAACATCGAGCTGAGGATCTTGCCTACGTCTGTTTCCGGTTTCGTTTATGACCGATGTATTTTGTTATACACACATTCCTTCACATTTACATTTGAATTTGCATTAAAGTATTTTGTGAGGCCTTCTAACATGCTTTTAAATATAACTATGGTTGTAATTGAAGAGTTTGTAAATTAACATGAACCGAAACTATTTCTCCACTGGTTAACATGGGTTAACAATACCGTGTAACTGTCACGTTTGAAGGGACAAAATCGTGACATCTTCACGTCTTGCCGTGATACCGGGTTGTTCATGTTATACGTCTATCCAAGGACTGAATGTCCACATTAGGACACAAAAGTAAGGGAGAATTTGACTATAGTGGCGTCCATTTTGTGTTAATTTGTATCTTGTTATTTAGGTTTACGGTTAAAGGATATTTTTTGGTCAACTCCTGATCGGTTATTGGTTTGGTTTTATGCATTGCAGCAGGTAAATCAGTGCTTGACATAAACCTTTTTTTGCCTTCAAGACACTTCGGCTATTAGTTTTCCAAAGGCAACTCAGCATTTTCACTATAGCCACATTTTGTTATTGGGGATTTACGGTTTAAGTCATAGATTCATTGATTCGTTATGGTGCGCTACAATTTCCTTTAAGAACTACATTTGCAAAATGTGCTGTGAACACCCAAATCAAGACTACATAACACTACAGTCATCAAGTCTTCAGGTTGTATTAGGTTGTGTGTAAAACTGAGTTTGTATAAAATCATGAAACAAACACATAAAAAGAGTGGCCTCTTATTGCACAAGTGGTGCAGGGGTGGATAGAGCTCATTATAAAGCAAAAACAATTAACTGAAAAACCTATTTAAATATCTTGCATACAAATTGCCAAATACAAATTTGAATAAATATATCCATTAGAGATTTAACAAAAAAAGTTTTTTTGTAAATCCAAAATGTCAATGAAATAAAGTCATTTTTTACATTTTCCAGTTAAGTCTTCACTTGTTCATTATTACAAATTGTATTAATTTGTTTGAATTTCTGAATATGTTAACAGATAAGTATATTTTATAAGTGTGTTTTATAGGTTATGAATTTGTTAAAGTCCAAACCTGAAACTGTCTCTGTTTCTCGGTTTCTCTCTCCAGAAAACAGAGGACCACCTGACGTTCTTGATCACGGTGCCCGCTGCGCTCTTCCTCTTCCTGTCCATCTTCATCCTTGTCTGCATCGAGTCGGTCTTCAAGCGGATGCTCCGCCTCTTCTCTATCCTTATATGGGCATGTCTGGTCACCATGGGTTACCTGTTCATGTTCTCAGGAGGGATACTCAGCCCCTGGGACCAGGTAAATAAATCCATGTGTTCTATGTGTGTGTATCTGGATGTGTGTGTGTGTAAAAGTACATGCAGATGCATCTGTTGGCATGGTTATTCCCAATGTAGCAGTTTGGTGTGCACATGGTTTAAATGAGCTGTTCTGGTCTTGCAAGCCACATATTGCGATTGACAGTGATAATGGTGGAGGATTTACCATTTGAAATTCTTACCCATTTCCTAAACTATGTGCAGGCTTTACATTAGAGCTGGCGACTATTGACCATCTGAAAATTAAACTGATTTTAACATGAATGTAGATAACTGGATAAAAAGTTGGAGGGAAAGCCCCATTCATTCCTATTGAAGTCGCACACTGGCGCATGAAGCACAAATGGCTTGACTCTTGAGAACAAGAATAGCTGGATTGTTTTATATTTTTTACGGCAATCTTCTGCATCCATGGAGCCAAAGAGCATGTGAATCAGAATCTCATTAAACTCCGCCTCCAAGCCACTACGTTACAGCCGGTTCTCAATCCAATCCATGCCTCTAACTTCAGCTACTGATTAAAATAGTGGCTTTAATGATATAGTGGTTTTTGTACTGCGAAGTCAATTAACCTTATATCATAAAAATGCTGGTTGACAGATGTGACTTTACCAATGTAAGTCCACAAGGCTTTGTGGCCCAATGGTATCACATTAGTGACACAGAAGTTACAATACCAGCGTTCGGCCTTAACAAAAATGTATTTCAGCCCCATACGCACATCATAGCAGCTCTAGCTAACTGGCAAATACGACTAATGGTAATGTCTCTGCAGCTGACGTTTTAATGTTCTCATAGGACTCTTTTTTTTTAAATGAGTACTCTATACAGGGTTATGAAACATTCACTTGATAGCTACATTCATGATATAACACAACATGCCCCTGGCTTTGGAAGTAATGCTGCGTAATACTGGAGTAATGTGGTTAGCCGGACGTGCTAGTAAGCAATCGTAAAAAAACTAACTATTTTATTCAAAAGTCAGGATTCTTACCTGCTAAGATTCTAAATCAATTCTCAAAAGATGTGTGTGTGCACGGTCAAGAATGCAGAATGAATGTGGTGTGTGACACCTCTTAATGAGTCATGATGAGAGCTGGAGGTGAGCAGATCAGCACACAGACACATTATTTCTCAGCGTCAGAATCCTTCTCTCTCAGTCTCAGGAATCCTATTTTCTCAGTCTAACCTGCTGTCTCCACCTATTCATCAAATCACATTTTTCTCTCCACCCCCCTCCTCCTCAGACCCCCTTCGACCCACCGTACCAAGCCCAAATTTCTCCTCTCCACTCTTTCCTCACCCTCCCTCCCTTCTCCCTGCGCTGGAGATATTTTTATCATCAGCCACCTGCGGGAGCATAATCATTCTGCATTATTAATCTCTTTATTCTGCTCCCATGACTCCAACTGATCTATCTATCTATCTATCTATCTATCCATCCATCTATCTATCTATTTATCCATCTATCTATCCATTTATCTATCTATATATCTATCCATCTATCTATCTATATATCTACCTATCTATCTATCTATCTATCTATCTATCTATCTATCTATCTATCTATCTATCTATCCATCTATCTACGTATCTATCTATATACAGTATCTACCTATCTATCTATCTATCTATCTATCTATCCAAAAAGGTGAGAAAAACTTAGGGAAGGGAAAAAAGGACTAAAAGAAAGTAGAGAAGGATTAAAATATAGGTGAGAAAGAATCAAAGAAAGTAAAGAAAGGATTACAATATAGGCAATAAAGACCCAAAGAAAGCCAAGAGAGACTATAAGAAAAGTAGAAGAGACTGATAGAAAGGTAGGAAGCAAAAAGACAGGAGGTTTTCTCCCTGGCTCTCTTTCCTGAAATGAAAGCAGACTGAATAACATACAAAATAAATGGAGAGAACGAGTGAAATACAGAAATCCTGTGAGAGAGAACAGCTGGATTTGGGGCCTGCTCTCAGTGGGTCGGATTCATTGTGATTACTGAGGGAACAGCATGTCTACCGGAGAACAGAGAGCTAATAACAGCGAGAGAGGGGGAGACAGAGGGAGAGTAGCTGCTGTTCTGCTCTGTCATGCACTTCCAACCTGATCTTTGTGTACCGAAACACATCTTGTCCATGAACGTACAAGATGTGTCTGCCAGCATCCAGCTGCATCCACCCGTTAGCCTGGGTTTGATTCAATTTAGGAACCCCACGGATCCATCTAGAAGGCAGAATAAACATGGCTGCCACACCTGGTACCACAGGAACGTGTGTGTGTGTGTGTGTGTGTGTGTGTGTGTGTGTGTGTGTGTGTGTGTGTGTGTGTGTGTGTGTGTGTGTGTGTGTGTGTGTGTGTGTGTGTGTGTGTGTGTGTGTGTGTGTGTGTGTGTGTGTGTGTGTGTGTGTGTGTGTGTAGTAGTACTACGTATATA
>NW_011348670.1:0-4983 GCF_000735185.1 Notothenia coriiceps
TAAGTACAGTGAGCCTTTCTAAAATATACAGTAAAGAGACAAACCCACCAGCATTATAGGATATACAATGATTTTGAGCCAAATACTTCTTTTTGGGCTGTATAAATAAATTCACTTGAAACAGTTGCTGATTTAGAATACTGGCACCTTTTTTATTCCAATTCAAGCACTGCCGGTGGTATGGGGGGAGCTGAAGAATGTACAGTCGGGAGGAAGAAGTTCACAGAACGATGTATACTCGCCAGCGCAGACCCAGGTTTCCATCAGAAACATAAAATCCAGTTTACGAGAGGTGAAGGAGTCATTTAGCAGGAACGTTTTGTTTGCTGTCGACCTAGCATTTAGCAAAGCCATGCAAAGTTTTCTCTCCGGGCTGGCCGAAGGTGTAGTGCGTCTCAGCTGACGAAGATGTGCGTGTTGAACGCCGCACGGGCCGGGAGCAGTCAGTCGGGCAGGAGGAGCTGTCAGCGGGCCTAGCTGAGGCCGCAGCTCCGGAAAGACAGGGCGAATCCATCGATCCCTCACATGGCGTGCAGCGGGAGGGCCATGACATCTGATGCGTGGATAAGTCCCAGAAGAAGCCGTCAGGTATGCTTTTTGATGGACCAGCGCACCACCACGCTTTCCCCGTCGTCTAAAGCGCTTTTGGCAAAGTAGGAAGGGCAACCGCCACAGGTGGGTGGGAATATCCGACAGTAGAGGGGGGGGAGTCGATTTATGATTGCCAGATGTAGGTTTGGGCAGCAGTATAAACTCCAATGAGGGTCTGAGGTGGAGGAGAGCTTGGCAATCGTAGATGAGCAGAGCAGAGACATTCTGACATACATAAAACAAAAGCAGGATAGCTAAAGCCAGAGAGCTGAGGGAGCGGCATGCCGACACAGGCGCCATTGTTTCCTTTAGCCAGTGATGGCATCCGACATATTCAAATCTCTCCGGTCCTAATTAATGGTGAAAATAATTCCTCATAAGCACAATTTAAAGTGCATTATAAATAGGCTTATTGACTCAGCAGCAGCCGCGAGACACCATGGCGGAGCCTGTGATCCGTCTCCAGTGTGCCGCAGAGAGAGGACTCCATGAGCAGACAAACCTATATGTATTTTGGTTTGTTTATAAATTACATTTTATTTAATGAGAATATCTAGGCCGAAAACATAGGATTTTTTGCGTGAAGAGTTACGGCTTAGTGTTGCGTAATATTTATTATCTTTGGTATCTTTAGAATGGTGTCAGCAGAAAGGTAGCCGTGTGTGTTCAGATTCCGTGCTACAACTCCTCAGAACCCCTGCTGAATAATCTGGAGGGGCTCTGATTAGCCAACTAACCTAACAGTGGCTCAAGCTTAAGGTGAGCTGACAGGGGCCCCCGGTCCTAACTGCTTTTCTTGCAGAACCCATTATCTAAATGTTTAGGTTTACCATAAACTATGTAAAGGGTGCAGTAAATGAGTATATAAAATAAAGATCATCTCCATGAGGGTGGGATATAACAGATGATGAATTCATTTTTCATCATACTTTTGCCACATGGTTATGTATGCCATATTCCAAGTAGGGAAGAATGCCCATTTGAATAAAAGATGACAGCAGAGAAGGTTGTAAAGGAAAATAAATGTTCTATTCCTTCCATTGTTATGTAATAAACATGGTGTTCATTGATCTGAAGTTATTATGGTTTGGATGTATTGACTATGAGTGAAGTTTCACATCTCAAATCATCATCCACCTCTCTGCCAGCAGCAAGGAGCATGCACATGTGTGTGCCTTAGCAAGTTGTTGCTACAACTAACAAGGACAAGTATGCAAATAAGGTGTAGCACAGAACGGTTCACCCAGCCCGGCCCAAGCAACCCGCGCCTTCATTAGCAAATTGCTTCTGTTGTAACACTAAACTGCCAAGCACTGTTGCTTCCTTAAGCTGCTTTTTAATTGGAGAATTATCTCCTCTAATGTGAGAATGTTGAACTACAGAACGGCTCTCCTGCTATTCTCTCTCTGTGTCTTATGAAAGTGACAGCAGATTGTGACTTGGAGGACGAGCACTGTGAGGATACACCACACATCACATCATTAGACAGATATTGCAAACCATTTCTTGCCCATATCAATTTCAACACGACACAAGTAAGGCTTGTGGTCACTGGTTATTAAGAAAACTAATAAATATTATATTATAAACATACCAAGAACCGAATGCATCAGGCTAATCACCGCAGGGTCGATATCCTCGGTCACCCAGTGCTTCAGCCGCCTAGAGGAAGAGAGAGTCCAGCTTAGCCCTATGCTACCGCTGGCTCCTCCTCAGGCCCCACAGCGCACTCCTCCACGGGTTTCCCTACAGGCGAGGGAGCGCAACGCGACGGTGAAACGGAGGGAGAGGCGCCGGCACGGGGCTTCCGTGGCCGCGGCGCCCTCCACCTATACGGCCCGTCCACACAGCGGCGTGCGTTGAAGCTTGGCGGGCGTGTCTGAAACTCGACCAACAACCAGTACTCGAGTTGAGGGGGGATGAGGGGGGATGGCATCCCCCCTGAAATAAAAACGGTAAAAATCATCCTCCTTCTAAAACTGCCATCCCTTATGTCATTTTATCAATGAACGTGGCACTGTTATTACTGCTATTTCAACATTAATTTAGCGCATATTGAGTAAAATAACGTGGGCGAGGGAGCACGCACACATGCAGAGCTCTTAAGTCTCACGCATTTGGCGTGAGACACACGCATTTCACTCCATTCACACACTCACACGCCACACCTTGTATTTCTCAGGCAGAGATTTCTTTCTAGGGTACCGCCCACCAAGTTGCGCCGCAATTTTGTAAACAAACTAGTATAGAATCACTGTAGCCACGCATCAACCAATCAAAAGAATGTAAGCTGTCGAACAGCCAATTAGAAAATAACATGGCTGTATCCGGGTAGGATTTAGACATTCCACTACAACATTACATTCTGATTCCATTCCAATGATTAAGACGCTCGCTGAAGAGTCACCAAAGAGGACGGCTGTCACATAGTCACTCACTGACATTTTGCGTGGCTGCAGACTGCTCGACGTGGGAGAAGACCATATTTTCAGTACATAAGTCATCTCATCATTGATTTCCGTTGTTATTGAATATAATGTATGTCCAGGGAGCTTTTAGCTAACAGTTTGACTGACTAGACTAGAGTATGCATGAACTAGCCTAGCTAGCCGGTTGAATCCCTGCTAGCTAATTTCAGCAGCTATTCTGACGCTTGTTTTTTGCGCCTACACTAACTTATTATAATGATTATTATTGTTATTTATTATTATCATTGTTGTTATTGTTATTGTAGTAAGCACCAAGGCTATTTGCTCCCTTGTTGGACTGTCCCTGTGTCTCCTATTTTCCCAGTGTGTGCGCGCGCGCCAGGGCTGGAAATTAATTTTTCAAAACATTAGAATATTTACACAACACATGAACATTTACCAGCCACTGGGGAAAATCTACCAGACATTCAGTAGCAAACCAATGGTACATTTGTATTTAAAATCTACCAGCCACTGTTATGTTTTACCAGCATTTGGCTGATGGTTGGTGTTCATTTCCATCCCTGGCGTGAGTGTGTGTATATTTGATCAGAAAACAAAGCATATTAATAATTATTTCATTTGTCAAAGATGTCAGGAAAGAGGCAACTAAGCATTCTTTCATGCTTTCAAAACAATCAGCTCCCTAAAAAGGTGGCCAGGTCAGAGGACACTGTAGAGGAGGCAGTAGAGGAGACTGTGGAGGAGGTAGAGGAGGCAGTGGAGGAGACTGGGGAGAACCCATTGGAAACAGAGAAAAGGAGAGGACTATGTGGAGCAGCCACATATAGGTGTTCCTTTAAGAAGGAGTGGTCAACTTGATGGCCATTCATCACAATGGGAACCACCAGCCCCTTCTACTGGTGCTCAGTGTGCAGACAAGAGAACTCCTGTGCTCATCAAGGCGTGAGGGACATAAGCAGGCATGTGGAAGGCAAGGGACATCGGGCCAAAGAACAGTCTCTAAACTCAGTCAGCAGTATTGCACAGTTCTACGTGCCAGAAACTTCTGTTGGAGGCATGAGTGTACAAGAGGCCAAGGTACATACAGTACAGCATAGCACAGGAAAACTAGCAAGTGGGCCAAATAGGAAAATCACTGGGGGTTTGTGGGCCACACAATACTTTTTCAAGGAATCACTACAAATAACTCTTGCTTACAGTAGTGTTAATAATACTGAACTAGTCAGGTGCATGCCTTTTTTTTACTTTAAATTGTATCAACAGAAATCATTACAGAAAGCAACCAGTCCATAAAAAAGTAGGAAAGCTTCAGTTACAAGGCTTAACACAAAAGTGCAAATTGTTGCATCTTTAAAACTAAGGAGACATGAGGTTTTTTCCCCCAACAGTTCCATGTCCACTAATGTACAAAACAAGATGAATATAATAAAACAGTATTCATCACAATAACAGTAAGTAGCCCTGTTTATAATATCCTCAACATTTCCAAGCATACATAAGGTGCTTTGAAGACAACACAAATCCATAAAATGTAATACTAAATGCAAATAGAATACAATACTCACAATAACATTCATATCTTGGAAACATTTTTACAATTTGCAAAACAGTAAGTAGGCTTGTTTGAATGACCATAAAACGAACGACCATAAAAACAGATCTGCATACATACCATGCATCAGACTTCTGTCATGTTTAGCCTGTTTGAGTCAGTGAGAGAAATTACACTGCGTTGATTTAGCTATTTCAGCATAGTTTGGCTCATAAGTGGTAAGAGCAATCCTGAGACACTCATGCAACTTCTCATTGGTTATGGAGCAACGTGCCCTTGTTTTGATGGCATTCATATGACAAAAGCTAGACTCACAAGTATAGGTAGATCCAAACATTGTCAGTATAAGCAAGCAACATTCCTCATTGTGGGGTACTGATACTGGCTAACACGGTTAGACCAAAAGTC
>NW_011348671.1:0-2896 GCF_000735185.1 Notothenia coriiceps
ACACAAACAAATAGAGAAACATTCACCGCCTTGAGAAAGCATGTGAAGCATTTAATAAAAACAAAACAAAACGCTGCAAGAAGAAGCTCAAGTTGGATGAAATGTTTCTTCATTTGAATGTGTTTTGGCACCTTTTTATGTTTACGTGGTTTATGAAACGACTTCTCTCAATGATTATAATGCGTTTGCACCTTTCAGCCACCGTACCTACTAACCAATCACGCTGCTTGATGCACAGATCGGCACAGCGAATTGTTGAGATTTGGCAGGAGTGTGCGTTGGTTTCTCATAACTTCAGTGTGACAAAGTAATCTAGCAGGATTGGACGTTTTCATTTGAAAATCCAACAAAATCTGCTGCCATTTTATGCCATAAACAAGGCAACGCAAGTTTATCTATATAGCACCTTTCAACACAGGGTAATTCAAAGTGTTTAAAAAAAATAAAAGACATTTAGAAAATGAAATTTAAAAACAGTCGCTTTTTAAAAAAGAAACAGTCATATCGCACCGAGACATGATAATACCGGTCACTACTAATACGACTATTAGAAGCTCTCCCTGCCTGCCAGTAGCTTTGCCCATACCTATGTTGATAGGTAATAGAGTAAGAGCGGTGAGTCAGCTTCGAAACAGGAAGCGTTCAAACATTTGTGTGAATTTATCAAATTTAGCAGTGATTCCATGCCAGCCACAGATTGTCAAAAAAAATCTGATTGATAAGTGTGTTTAACAAACTTAAACTAGCTTTATTAAATGTCAGGTCTTGGAACACACAAGTTTAAGGCCGTATGATGTTCTTAAACTGCTAAGAAGGTAGAAGCATTTTTCTATATTCATGCAACAATTGTCAGCTATGGTCACATGTGTGCACTTGAGAACATGAGGGGGAAGGAAGGAAAGGGGGAAAATAACAATGTGTTACAATCTCTGAAACTAAGCTGCGACTTCAAGAAACGGGAAAGAAATCCTTTTCACTCTCTAGCACGCACCGTTCGTTGTACAATCATCATCTGGGAATTGTTTATACAAAGCAAATGGTGCATTCAAATGCGAGACGATTACAGCTGCCAGACAAAACAAAGGGCTCCAGTTCTTTTGAAACATTATTTTAAAGGGAAATAAAAGCAGAGAAAGCTTCCTCAGATGAGCTGGTGAAGCGCGGGGGAAGAAATTGGTTTGAACAAAAATTATTTAGAGAAGGGAGAGAGAGCAATCAGTCTGTTTCATTGTCAAACCTCCAGCTAAGGCTCATTTAAGCACTGTGTCCATGAAGGCTCTCAGAATCACTGCAATCAGTTGCCTTTGTCAGAAAGTCTCCAATTCCATGTGCATTTTAAATATTGCGTCACCAAATTAAGTGCAATTCAAAACAAGGTGCTGCCACTGCAGGAGAGATTAGATCTTCTTTGACACACACAAGAAAAAGGAGAGATCCTCTTCATCGGCTCTCTGTTTTCTACCTACATGTACGTACTTTTCTCTGTTTGCAGAGGAAATAACGAGCGTCTTTTATTACCGACAATGCTCTCTTACCAGCGCTCTCTGATCTTTTCTTTCATCTATTTCACCTCTTGATTAATTAATCCACCGTGCTGTCGACACACAATTTCCCTCCCATCTTGTTTCTGCCCCCTCCAGTCTTCCACTTCTCAGTTTGTTTCTCCGGAGATCCTTGACGGGGGAAAGAGAGTTCCATATTGCAGATTTTATAAGCTCCAGCAAACAAGTGTTAGCTAATTAATGTTGACTCCATATGGCTTGATAACTATTGACTTGATGCCTACTAAGGTCCCCGGATCTTTCTTTGTTACAGCCAAGCTAACATAGGATGTTCAGTGTTCTGAGTGAGTCAGGAGCCCAAGATACGATTGTATAGACATATTCTCTACAGTTAAAAACATTCAAAATATAAATCTAGTACACAAGCATGTGCTAACAACATTTTTTAAGCAGTGTTGCTGCTGTAGGAAGTCCAAAAAAACAGAACCGCGCCCATCTTTCCGTTAATTTGAACAATTATCATAAGCAAGGCAAGTTTATTTATATAGCACCTTTCAACACAGGGCAATTCAAAGTACTTTACAAAAATTAAAGACATTAAAATGTAACGGAGGTGATCTTTGGGGCCATAGATCTCGGCCTCCGTTACGAATTGTGTAGCTTTGTTGGTGGCGAAATGTATGTAGTGTGTGCATCTGTCTGTGTTTTAGGTTGTCTGTCTCTGTTTGCTGGTTTTATGTTGAAAAGTGTTCCCCTTCCCCCCATGTCTGTGGCTGTTGATTGTGTTCACCTGGTGCCCTGTGTTGTCTCCTCCCCCCCGCCCACCTGTGTCTAATTGCTGATTAGTGTGTGTGTGTATTCAGGCTCTGTTTCCCTGTCTGTTAGGGGGCTGGTAGTGTGTGTGAGATCCTTGTGGTGGCTGTGGTGACTGTGTTCACGTGGGCAGCAGATTGAGGCTGTGTCGTGTGTTCATGATGTAATAAATGCCCACACCGGGTTGTATTTTGGACGTTCTGCCTCTGCCTCCTTGCTTGGTCGGGCCGCTCAATTGTCGGCGTCACAATTGAAAATGGCATTTAAAAACAGTTATTAAAAAGAAAAGATAATAAAAGAAGCATTACAAGAAAAAAACACATGGATAAAAGTTACAGTGCAGTTTAAGATGTGAATAGTTCAATTAAAAGCAGCGGCAAAAAGAAAAGTCTTCAGTCTGGATTTAAAAGTAGTCAGAGTTGCAGCGGACCTGCAGGTTTCTGGGAGTTTGTTCCAGATATTTGGAGCATAATAACTGAACGCTGCTTCTCCATGTTTAGTTCTGACTCTGGGGACAGAAAGCTGACCAGTCCCTGAAGACCTGAGATATCTGGATGGTTCATAATTTAGCAGGAGGTCAG
>NW_011348672.1:0-3757 GCF_000735185.1 Notothenia coriiceps
GGGATGACCGGGCAGGAATCCTCTGGGAATATCAGATCACCACCGGTATCATTCCCGGTCCAATACCTGGCTCCAGGCTGCATTCAGTACCGAGGAGTCCACTTTGGAGACGCGTTTTACCCGCATGGAGCCGCGTATCATCCCGCAGATTTCAGCAGCTTTTATCCAAACTCCACGGTTCATTTTCACTTCAGCAGCCAGGACCCAGCAGGTAAGAGCGCGTCTTGTAATGATAATGTTAAAATGATTGCTCGTTTGTTTAACTTGTATAAGTGGTATAAAGTGAAATAATGACACATGCGCAACAGTTTCCCTCCCTGTTGTTTCTCGCACAACCAAAGCTCCTAAAAAAAGTTCATAATAAAGTGTTATGATGTCCGCATTTAAAACCCATTACATCCATAAGTATTTAAGTGTAGCCTACTGTCATTACTACATAACATCGACATATCAGTAATTTAAAGGGTTACATTTATTACATATGTGGTAGTGATGATAAAATCTGAATCCAAAATACTTTTATCTCGGGGGAAATGATCAAATTGACTGATAATGATAACATGATTGCTCGTGTATTTAACTTTTATATTGAAGTGGTAACGCAGCCGTTTTTCTTCACCGTTGTTTCGAGTTTTTTTTATTGAAATGCGAATGCAAGCATTTCGGAAAGCGAAACCATAACCACAGCTCATAAAACAAGTTTACAATAAAGTGTTTAGCCTCCGAAATGTCCGCATTTAAACCCATTAAATCCACAATGCTTTAAACTTTAAAGCCCTTTATCAAATGTCTACTTTCGACTTTTTTTCAACTAGATTGAGACGTTTTCTCTTGTTTTCTATGGGACAAAAACACGTTATTTTTATGGATTCTTTACAAAAAAATTGCCTCTGAATAAATATAGTTGATAGTCTTTGACATATCAGTAATTTAAAGGGTTAACTGTATTAAATATTGTGTACTGAACATCTAATTAAAAAATACTCGGGGGAAATCAGGAAACTTAAAATAAAGAGAGAGAAGTTTAAATGAAGCGTGGACATTTCACTACAATCAAACATATGTATTAACCATTTGATCTATTTTTGTTTTTAGCAGATGCTCAGCAGTTCCTACCAGGCTACCACGGATACCATGGTTACCATCAGAATGGGGTGTCCGCGCAGTCTCAGTCGCGTCAGAAGACCCGGTTAAGGACGGTGTTCACCAACAGTCAGACCAAAAGGCTCGAGGCGCTGCACGAGCACAACGACTATCCGGCGGTGGACGTGCGAGCTGAGGTCGCGAGGAGGACCGGGCTGAGCGAGGAGACTGTCAGGGTGAGTGTGACATCATCATCATTTCAGACGAAGAGACAGAATGCGTAAACCGAATTACCGAGAGGTTTTTATTTTAATTTGACAAATTAGGTTTTTCCTTTTATCTGGAAGTTAATATTTAACGTTGCTATAACAAATGATGATTAACACATACTACCCATGTGCGTAAAACCTCTCCATGGGGCATTTGTACGCACGGTCGCTAGTAGACTATCCAACTATCGATCATCCAATTTAAAAATAAAAGTTGTTTTGATAGCCAGTTTACAGCTTTTCTCATTTCATAACTGTAATACGTATCGTGTTTATTAGTATATGTTTTAATTCGTACTTTATATTATAAAATATAAAGCCTATACAACAGCATTTTTAAGCTTTCAAACAACAATAACATTTAAAAACATTTTTACATGAAAACATAATTTCTAAATTTCTAAGTAGTCAGATCTTGATCTAATGTTTCGATAAATTGCAAAAGAACAACAACATTGATTTGTGTCATTTACACGATTTTTACAGTGTGGTTAGGCAGGTTAAGTTTCACTCATTTTATAATTCATTTCTCCAAATTATTTGACAATTTCATGTCATTTTAGTGATGCTTTTGTCTAAAAAACAACTTTCCTGCTTAGACAATCTGATTTTCTTAATTCTTAGCTTTTCAATAAGACTCAATAGACTCAAAAATATCCTTACATTGTGTGACAAGTAGAGATGTTTTATTTTTGAAAGGTGTTAAGTGAACATGCAGTGAATTCTTCCTCTCTTGTGTTTTTCAGGTGTGGTTTAAGAACCGCAGAGCTCGAAGGAGGAGACGGCAGCACAGCGGGTCAAAGGTCGATTCCCCGTCCCCAGGGAAGGAGAACACGTTCTTCACCTCCTTCCTCTGAACCCTGTACACCTTGTGACTTCCCGATGTGCATGTCTGCCTGATTTTCACTGCACAAGCGCGAGTTGTTCCTCCATATTGGACGGCTACGTACAGCAACCCAAGTGGGACATTTGAAAATGAAGAAAAAACAAACACCACATTAATCTTTGTCTTTATTCAGATCCCCATTAGCACTAGCATGAACATTGGCTATTCTTCCTGGGGTCCTCACACACACAAAACATGCATGAACAACAACATTCTGAACGAGAGAGATTTGAGTTATTTTTTTACAACGTCATCTCCCGATTATTTGAGAAGAAGTCCTTTTAGTGGGTTAGGTACATTCTTAGAATAAGTGAGAAATGGATTTTACTTGTTTGACAGCTATCATATGGAAAGATAAGAAACTGTGAATGTATGCAATCATTTATGGCATTCATAATTCATATCTAATACTTACAATTGTTTTCATTTAAATGTATTCGTCTGGCCAAACTTTTTCTGTTGAGATTCCTGGAAAAGGGAAATTACTTTTCATAAAAAATGTTGATTCAAGAACAAAACTCTGCTATTAGATCAGGACGGACGTAAAATGTCCTGTTTGGCTTGCCGTACATAGCTGTTCAATATAGCGGACCAACTCGTGATTACGTAGTGCAAATCGAGCAGGCGTGCAAATCGGGTAGTCACACACCTTCCTCCTGAGGTCAGAGATCAAACTCCTCCTGAGGTCAAAGGTCATCTGACTGCAGAGGTTATGAACTGTGATGATGCATTCAGGTGCAGCTGGGGAAATCACCAGAGACACCTGAGACTGGTTTAAAGTGACGTGTGGGTTAAGATGCAGTTTACTCTCTTTGGAGTGACTTTAAATTATTTTGTATTTTTATTATGTAATTTATTGGAACCTGTGTCTGAATGTGTAGGTTTTTACTGGAAAAATAAACAGTTGACATGAATTTCGTTTTGTTTTGTCTTTATTTTTATTTTATATGTATAAATTATGTTTAAGCAACAGTTCATTACCCAATGGAAGCAGAGATTAAGGGCTGCAATTAACTAATTTTTTATCATCAATTAATCTGCTGATTACTTTCTAGATGAATAGCTGAGTGGTGTTTAAAATGGCTTTCTCAAATTCCAAGGTAATCCATCATTTTGAGGCTGAAAACTGTAATTTCTGACTTTGTTGCAAAAAAAATCACATCAACATTTAATGGATTATCAAAATAGTGATTCAACATTTATTGTTCAGCTGTGAATTTGAGAGACTGTTAAGATAAATATATCTAAATAGATGGCTAAGAACATTGTGTTTAAATTAGACCAAAATGGTAATATCTTCAGGGAAAGTACAGAAGTATAAACACTTTGTTGATTAATGACCAAAAGTTAAAGCACTTATGCAGAATGAAATACAGTAACACACAGAGGTGGAAGAAGATCTTGTACTTGAGTAAAAGTAGAAGTACTCAGATCTTGTACTTGAGTAAAAGTAGAAGTACTCAGATTTTGTACTTGAGTAAAAGTACTCAGATTAAGTAGAACTTGTACTTGAGTAAAA
>NW_011348673.1:0-2523 GCF_000735185.1 Notothenia coriiceps
TGTGGAACTCCCTCTCTTGGATATCAGCATGTGAAGGACACTGTTCAGGAACTAGTTGATGCTCTGTATGTGATGACTACTTCCATTCTGGAGAGGATCACAGATACATGGATCCTGAGATTCAAGCTCAAGCCGCTGACGAGGGATTATTAACATGTTTGAGATTTTGAGAAAAAGTCAGAACTTTTGAGATTTTGAGAAAAAGTGAGAATGTTTGAGATTTTGAGAAAAAATATTTTATAAAAGGATTTTCAGAAAAAGACAGAATTTTGAGAGAACATTTCAGAATTTTGAGAGAAAATTTCAGAATTTTGAGAGAAAATTTCAGAATGTTGAGAGAAAATCTCTGAATTTTGAAAAAATAAATTCAGAATTTTGAGATCAAGTCAGAATTTTGAGAGAAAATGTCAGAATTTTTAGAGAACATTTCTGAATTTTTAGAGAACATTTCAGAATTTTTAGAGAAAGGGAGAATTATGAGATTTTGAGTCAGAATTTCTTTTTTTTGTATATGATGACTACTTCCATTATTGAGAGGATCATCAATACATGGATCCTGAGATTGAAGCTCGAGCCGGTGACGAGTGATATTTTTGTAACAATTTTGATTTAGTAATTATGTAAATGTCGGTCAAATGAACAATGATATGCAGATGTTTAATAATGTGTGGTGCACAACCTCAGGCATGCAGTCTCCATACTCGGTCTGCAGGGCCAGAGCTCCCAGGTAAAGAGCCGTTTCCACATGGCAGGACAGCCTGTCCTCCAAAAGGTCTCTCCTGAGCTGCAGGTAATACTGGTGGCGGGTCTGTTTGTGCCTGATAGAGAAGACCGCATGTCATTAAAGGATTACCAGGGAAACATTTGGTAGCAACACAAGAAAGAGAAATACTTACAAATGTGAAATGTCCTTCACAAAGAATTTAACTCTGAAGAAAAGGACAAAGGTGGTGGTAGGCACTTTCTTCCAGGTATCTGGAGCTACTTTGGAAATCTTGATGTCATTGTCCACAAAGAAAAACTCGTTATCTGATCAGAAAATAGAGAAAATACAGAGAAAGCAATGAGTTGACACAAATGTTAACTTACACTGGAAAAAATGCTGCTCCAAAAACAAGTTAAACAGTAATGAATACAAGCCGTTTTCCCTTGAAATAAGTACAAAAATCTGCCAATAGATAATTTGTTTGGTAAGATTTCTTGAAATAAGATGGGATATTTAGATAAATCTAATCTTGTAATTAGCTGGGAGAGCAAATGTTGAACTATATTTGACCAAAATCAGGAAATGTTGTTACACTAGAAGAAGTTTGAACATTATAAAGTCGTTTGGTTTGGCATTTTTGTAAACGTCTTTACCATCAATATAAGCAAGGCCAAAGTAGAAATGTTCCACCAGGTTGGAGTGAGCCACGATCATGTCGAAGACGTCCCCTCCTCTGGATTTCACCTCACACTTCACCAGGATGCTCTGACCGTTTGGCATCACCACACTCAGCTCTCTCTGCGTGGTCAGAGATTTCCCTTTTTTTGACTGTGAAGGGGAGAAAAATACTTTTAGGACAGAATGTAATTTTTAAAAAAAACGATCTGATGGTTGCTGAATATGCTCAGGGTAAGAAATGGGTTATGCAGTTGCAGAGTAATGCTTTATTATTAATAAGGAAATGCTTGTTAAGAAAGTTCAAGAGTTTCAACTTGCAAATGTTAGAATCATCATCATCCAGAGATTCTTGCTCTAAGACAAGGTGTACCATTTTCAAATATTGTAAATATCCCAAACTCTGAAATCAGATTTGGTTTATTTAGCTGTCCACAGCCCAACACTCATTAACTAGTAGGAGATTTGGGTATTTTGATCAGGTCAAAAGTCAGTCTCCAATCACATTTGGCTGATTTCCAAATAGTTTAATTGGTTGTTTGATTACATGTTGACCAAAGCCTCCTTTTGGCTGCCCTGTCGAATCAACCCTTTAAATGTCAATTAACCTCTAGATCAACATGCTTGAACGGTCAAAAATAGTCTTTGTGGTTTATAACCGACACACCTACAGTAACTCTCACTATTTAAATTCTGTTTCAAAGAACTCACCAAGATGGATCCAGGCAGCTCCAAGACAACCAGCGGCTCATCTAACATCCTAATAAACTCAGGACCCATTTCCTGCAACAGATAACAAATAATACAAATATTATACTGTCAGCTCCCCAATCCAAAGACCTATTATACAAAATCCACTTCTTCATGTCTCTTCCACATCAACATGTGTCCCCTCTTCTCCATGTCTCTTCTACATCAACATGTGTCCCCTCTTATTCATGTTTCTTGGCCCCTCTTCTCATGTCTCTTCTACATCAACATGTGTCCCCTCTTCTCATGTCTCCCACATCAACATGTGTCCCCTCTTCTCCATGTCTCTTCTACATCAACATGTGTCCCCTCTTCTCATGTCTCTTCTCATCCTACATCAACATGTGTCCCCTCTTCTTCATGTCTCTTCCACATCAACATGTGTCCCCTCT
>NW_011348674.1:0-5063 GCF_000735185.1 Notothenia coriiceps
CTAGTTCCCCCTCGACACATAGACTGATCCTTTTTTTTGTCCATGTCCGATTGGCTTAGAGCTTTCGCGACTGCAAACATTTTTAAACAAACATTGACAATGTACCGTTCACCACCCCCCACCCCCGACAGCTCCCTTAAGGCCCTGACACACCAAGCAGTCACCAGAGAACTCGCCGACGCCGACTGTTGTGTCGTCGTGTTCTCCTGCGTCTTGGCCATGTGTCGCACTGGAACACACCGCAAAAGACTTCAGCCGAGCAAGTACGAACTGCGCATGCGTGAGTGGCAATAACTCTCCTTACCAGCAGGCGGCAGTAGTGTGTATTCGTCATTCAAAAGAGGCAACAACCGGAAGACAGAGAAGAAGAACAGACTGCGTGATATAAACAAACAACAAATAGTGTATGGGTTCCATTTTCACTCTCGTTGATCGAAAACATATTTTGTGCGGTACTGGAGCTATCAGCCATTGGAGTGTTGCTTGTGGAAGACATTCTCAAGCAACAGTCTCTCAAGAGGCGGAAGCGATCAGAGTGATTTCTTTGGCCGACTGCCTGTGGCCGACGCATGGCCGATTCAACATGCGTTGGCCATGAAAGGCCAAATAAGGCGTGTCACGGCCGACGGTGCGGGACACACCAAATTGAGTTTGGGCGACAGGGCACACTTCGTCGTCCGACTAACGAAAACGGCCGATTTCGGCCTGGTGTGTCAGGGCCTTTAAGGTGATCAACGCAGGGCTGTGACTCTTTGTTTCAAATCTAGTAATGTCCCATTGGTATGTGACAAAACTCTCCCTTCCCCCCTCTGTTCTCCAGCAGTAGTCTGAAAGGGTCTCTGGAAATATCAAACATTTAACGTCACTGTTTCAAAAACAGTGACGGGGTCCAAACTGGAAGAAGTATTCAGATTATTTACCTAGGTAAAAATACGTGTTAGAAGTAAATATCCTGCATTCAAAATGGTCAATTGCCCAAGTGAAAAGTATTATTATCTGAAAGTAACATGAATCATTATGTTATTAGTATTAAAAACATATAAGTATTTTTACAACTTATATTTAGAAATACCCCGTTGTAATTATTGATGCATAAATGTGTTCATCCATTCAATGTGGCATCTGCTATAATGGGGTTAATGTATGATATTACTTTATAATACATGATCATGTATACGTTGATTTACTTCGATCTACTGTACTGTGTTAAAACACCACAACAATATTACATTAAAAAAAACTGCATATTAAAGTAAACTATTGTAATGGTAAAAGCATGAGCATAACAAATTAAAGAAGTGTAAACATTATTATTATTATTTCATATATAAAGACTATATATTATTGAATTACAATTAAGATAAGATTAGATATACTTTATTTGATCTAAAATATTGATGTTTTTTCGTTATAGTAGCCTGTGAAAACCATAACAAATATGTGTTTAAATGCTCTTCAGCAAACACAACTGCAGAGCTGCAAACAAACTGAAGTACTGAAAGTCCAGCAAACAAACTGAAGACCAAAGTTCACCCAGTTGTCTTTGTGTATTTGTGAATGAAGCAACATCTCATGGTTAAATCGTGAAATTGAACAAATGAGGAAATCTGGCAACGCCCTCTCAGGAAATAGTGGGAGGGCTTTAAAATCCCAGCCACTGGTAAATGCTAGGTTTTTGGTTGCAATCCGCTGGGTGGAGTCCTTTCTAGAGTGCTACATCTGTAGCTGTGGTAGGAAAAGCCATGAGAGTTAATGAGAAACCAAGTGAATTGGTGTACAGAGAAAAGAGGAGAGGCCCGAGGGCAGACCCCTGTGGGACCCCAGTGAGGTGTTGACCAGAGTCTGACACAGACCCTCTTCAGGTTACTCTGTAGCTGTGGCCTTGGAGGAAGGATGTGAGCAGCGCTGACTGAATCCCTTCCATTTTCCCTGTTAATTAATTGAACATTTCGGCAGATATTTCTTTGCTGTATTTAGTCTTGTCTTCCCCTGTTTTTGTCCATGTTACCTGCCCGTCTTTTTGTCCATGTTCCTGCCTTGTAAGTTTGTTCTTGTCGTGCTCCCCGGTTTTGTTTATGTTAAGTAGTTTCTTGTTTTTTTCTTTCTTGTCAACAGCTTTTTTTTATTATTAAAGCTCGCTTTTTTTTTGTTATACCTTGTACCTTCTCCACATTCTGCATTTAGGTCCCTATTTTCCCCCAACACTGACAGGTATTACTCTTAAAGTCGCTTCATGGAGCTAAATTAACACTGTCCTTAAGGAATTTAGGCTTTTACACTTTTCAGTTAAAATATAGATTCAAGTAGTGGCGGTAGGCTGACAGGAACAGATGTCATCACTGGGAGCAGGACGTGCCATAATGAGTCCAATCATTAAAGGCCTGAGGTACAACCCCCACTGTAGGAGGCTGTGTCAGACACTCCTGACACCCCGCCACAAAGAAAGGACTTACAAAGCCCGACATCGCTCTATCCCATAGTTATTCCAGGATACATTGTATTCCCGGGCCCCGGCTGTCTGATCACACAGTGACGGGATTGCACCTTCTACAATCAGCTTACAGGAGATAGATTGCTACGATTGACTAATAATAAGAGTCAGTAAATAGTTCACTTTAGCAGTATGAATCAGACAAAAGAGCACATTTCAAATAAAATGCTGGATCCCTCTCTCCCTCCACCTTAACTGTTATTGTCGGCCGCCATTGTTCTTAATGTTCACTCTTTTACTTCCCTGCTGATTTCATTTTCCCAGACAACAAAAGAAAGTGAGAGCTTGTATATTTTTTATGTAACCTCTTCCTCCTCTTTCATTTAATGTGAGGGTTTTCCTTAAGTCGGGTGTCTTTTATGTCTTATCGTAGCAGTCTCCTCAATGTGCGATTGCTGAGCTGTGCAGCATGTCTGTTGTTGGGTGCTGCACTCTCACACCCAGCCCCCCCCCCCACTCCCAACATCGAACTCATTCTAATCTCCTCGTGCCAGTAGCACTTTGAAATTGAGCTGGGAGGAGGCTAGGCGTCTTACTAACCTCTTTGCACCGACACCAGGCCCTCAATCAGCTTCATTGTGGAAAAATACTTTAGCACATCTGAGTCAACATGTCTGAGCTGAAAGCTGCTCTGTAAACCTTGCCTTTAAAAAAATCAACAGCACTCTCTGATTCTGTTGCTGCTTGAACACCTGAGTGAATAAAGGTCTACCTGATGCCAACTGGCTCTGCAAAGCAAACATATTCACATTCTTTTTATTACCATAAATGGTTTTAGCATTTCAGACTATGCAGTTAATGACCATTATATGGGTATGGAACAGGGACATCAGGTTGTAGTGGGGGGTTTACCTCTGGCACTTCCAGTAGGCCAATGTGGGCTGACAGAACAGACGTTCTTTTTTCCTGTTTATCTGAATGGCCTATAAATTAAGTAGATTGGAATTTCTAACATAAAAGCATGCCTATCATATACAAACAAAATTATAATGCACCTTACACCTTGAATTTAACATATTTATATGCAGCATTTTTTTTGAAAGTTTAAACAACACTTATGGGGATGAGATGCATAAAGTAAGGAAAGACAATGTGACGAGGGAAAAAATAAACAAATGTAAATTGCTACCCCTGAGCCTGGGAGCCACCAATCAGAACTGCTGGTTTGTTTCCTCTGCAAACCAAATCACAGCATCTGGCACCAGGAGTGCTCATCTGAGTGTCACAATTTGGTTTTCTGTCAATTTAACTTTTTGAGGAATGGGTTTTTGTTTATTGGGTTACTGGCAGAGGTGGGGATTCGAGTCACATGACTTGACTCGAGTCGCATATTTTTTGACTTAAGACTTGCTTGACTAACATTGATAAAAGACTTGACTTTGACTTGGTATTCATGACTTGAGATTTGACTTAAAATTAAATATTTGCGTTTGTTTTTGTATTGAGATATTACATTTAGTTTTTTCGAAATGTGATTGGGTGATTATTGCGCCGTGCGCGCAAACCTGGCAACCCACTAGACGGCAGGAGTGTCAGTTAACATGGCAGCGGCTAGCGTTACTCCAAAAATAGTCAAGTTTGGATTCAAGGATTATGTTGTCGATGACGGTAATAAGAAGAGAACAGCGGTATGCAGGGTCTGCAGCATAAAGATCAGTGACAGAACCACCACAACATCCAACTTCATTCGTCACTACAAAAAAACCCAGAGAAAGGTAGGCTATGTGCATGTGTTGTGCTAGAAAGCTAACGTTAAGTTTAAGCTACGTTAGACTTGGTTTCAAATCGATTAAGCATTGCAAAGAGGAGAGAGAGAGAGAGAGGAAAAGAGATGTCTCGTTTATTTCCCCTGTTATTATCAGAAGTTACTGTAAACTTTTGAATAATGTAGTTCATCTACTGTTAGTAGTTTGTTTAAATGTTTTAATTATGTTGTTTTTGTTTGTAAAAGTGCATCATTCCTTGATTTATTGTAAAATGAATCTGAACTTTTTGATCTGTTATGATGATAAATTGAAGCCATTTCAAAATTAACCCAATTAAGTGATTTTTAAATCGTCCTACTTAATTTATAAGGAAATGATGAAGAGGAACAAATTAAATGATTTGAAAATGATATCTATGTAGGTGCTGACGCTGTTGCGGTTCTAGTGTTAACAGACATTTAAATTAAATATGTGTAATGGCAAATGCCATATATGTATTTTCTTACCTGGAATTCTGCCTTTTTGAACTAGACTTTTTGAGTCCTAGCTATATTTTCTACAGTTCTGGGGTTAATATGAATCTAATATGATTGTCATTGGTCTAAATTAGATTTCAAATTATTAACTGTGTATGTAATGAAGATCATAGTGTGGGTTGAATCAATTTTCATAACCACTGTCTTTTAACTGATTTAAATGCGGAAACTGGGCTTATTCATCAGAATCTTGTATGACTTGACTTGACTTGCTTGACCTGAGCAATGACTTGACTTGCTTGACTCTCACCACAGTGATACTTGTAGGTCAAGACTTGAGACTTGCTCATGACTTGCACATGTAGGACTTAGTCCCACCTCTGGCAGAGA
>NW_011348675.1:0-3619 GCF_000735185.1 Notothenia coriiceps
AATTGTGGCATAGATAGCCTACGTTATTTTCCCCTGTGCAATTCTCCATTTACTCAACAATAACACATAATTATCCTTGTGTTTATTTATTTGTTTGATTAATAAACACAAGTTGGAGTCCGTCAGGACCAAGGGTCGGAGTAGCTCATTAGTGCTCCGAGGGTTACGCCGAGCGTCGAACAGCAGTTGAAATGGGATGGAACCACGGCAGTCCAAAACTGGATTTGAACGGGTCCACCGCGTACCCCCCACCCCGTCCCCAGAACTACACATGCTGGCTATTGTGTTTTGCAACATGTTCTCTATCTATGGCACGTCTCTACTGGGAATTGTAGTTTTAAAAGACGTTTTCGTATTTCCCATAATAAGAAGTTGCCAGTATTAAACTGTGTACATCCCTGGAGGTTTAGGGGATAGGAAACACACAAATTTAAAACATATAATTAATAAATAGGTGAAAATTGCTTGTGCCCATAATGGGCAGCATTAATATATACATATATAGCGTTTTTGTAGAAATACTACGTCCCAAGTTGTGGACCAACGTAGTTATTACACGTTTAGATGTGAAACTGGGTTGGCTGATCACACAACCCTGTGGAACGCCGGTGTTCAGGGTCAGAATGGAAGAAGTGAGGTTGTTTAACTTCAAAGACTGGGTGTGTTGGTCAGGATGTCCACTGTCTAGTTGCAGAGGGAAGTGCTGATGCCAAGATTCCCAAGTTTTACACTATATAAACTGTAGGGGATGAATATGTTGAATGTGGAGCTAAAAACAATAAATAACATCTTAGTAATAATATATTGTATTTGTTAAGCGCTTTAGCAGGTGCTGAAAGACACTTTATAGTGGTAAAAATAATATAATTAAAAAAAGATAAAATACTGATGGTTGAGCGGCACGATGGTTATCCTCTTCAAGCACGTGGGACAGAGATATTTACGTACTGTACGAATAACGTCTATGGATAACCTCACACAAAACGTGTGAGGTTATCTAAAGTTATCTAATTTGTCCAGTTTATTTACCAAGGACTGAAAGTTGGCAAGTTAAATGCTAGGCAGAGGTTGTTTGTGTGGTTAGTTTTAACCTAGCCTAGCTCGTGGGCCTGCTTTGCCTTTGTTCCAGTCTTGTCGCCACCGTTTTCTTCCTGTCAGCGAGAGTGGTTCCCTGGGCTTTGGTGTCCTGGCTTACTCCGGTGGTAGCTGAACGTTGTTTAAAAAATCTAATTTACACAGAGAACTAAGGTTCAAGAGTTCTTGTAAGCTATAGAACGTATACACACAGCTGGGCTGTGTGAAAAAACTTGAAACTATGAGGTAACTACTAATTCTCAGAAACTGGAGAGACTCAGAGCCTCATATAGTGCACGCGCCATCCTAAGTATATTTTATGTGAGAGGAGGCTGGAATGTAAAAGCAACAACTACACTGTATTTATCTTGCCAATCACTTGTATACAATCAAGCCTTAACATCTTGAATCCACTGTTAAGGAAGTAGAACATATCACTATCCAAGCTATTATTTCCTTACATTCATTATAACTGTTTGTCACTGTAAATGGTGTTTTTGCAACCTTTCCCATTACATTCTAATTGACAGAAATGCTAACGCATATTCAAAACAACCTATTAGTTTAAATTGTACATGCTTGCAAATGTGCTTCTCCCTTACATTTGTGTGCCGTTGGGGTTAGAAGAGACCAGAGGGACGCGTCCATACGAGCTGCTGTCGATGATGACCACCAGGGCCACAATGACTGCAGGGAGACCTGAAACACAAGCATTAGACAAGACATTGGAACGTTTTTAAAGCATTATACTTGAAATAATATTATTTAAATAATTATTTAAACAAAGTATGATGTATAACTCTGGTGCATATAACAATTTTATCAGAATCATCAAATACGAATACTTTATTTATCCACAGGGTAATTGTTACACCATCTTAGAATGAAATTGTGACAATGGTGAGGATAACAGAAGCTAAATGCAAAATCGGGGGATGGGAGGAAGGTATAGATGTATACAAAATAATCAAACTATATTAAATATGCTGGCACAAAACAGTTACATAAACATGAAAGAGCAGGCAAGGTAAAACCAAAGGAAACTTAGCAAAACAAAAATGAGTAACAAACCAGCAAGACACAGGAAGGAGGAAAATACAGAATACAGACAGGAAACCAGGAACTGTGATAGACTGAACCGAACCGGGGAAACATTGATGACAAACTGTCAGAGAGCACAAGGGAAGACGGGCATATATACTCACAAGACTAATCACAAAGACAAGACACAGCTAGGGAGGGCATGCGAACACAAGGGATAGCAGGTGAGAATAATTGGACAATCAAATAGGCGGGTAAACACAATGACAGAAAGTAAAAACAAGACACAATGATAAAATACGTTTCAAAATAAAACAGGAGACAAAATAAAAGCAGAACCAGAAGTTGCCACCTGTTGATACCTGGCCTTTGCGACTCTACTCACCCCATCCCACCAAGCTGAGCTTGAGCAAGTATTTCCGGATATAAATGTTGAAGACTCTGACTAAGAGAAGGTAGAGGTGTAAGCCCTCCAGGGCCATCCAGCTGAAAGTGGCCAGCAGGGAGTAGTGAAGAGAGACGGCCATATAGAGGCAGAGCCCGATGGAGGACGATGATGCCACCGTCTGGCTGGGGAGGAAGTGCAGGTTGAGGAGGATCAGGGCAATGGCCAGGTTGATGTGGACCTTCATAGAGATATCTGCTCTGACTTTTCTGGAGGAGAATTGTTCTGTGGTAAGTGTTACATTTTTATTTTGTTAAAGGATTTCATGACATATATGGGAAGAAAAAGGACAAAATATGATAATAAAGGAGTGAGAAAAGAACATTGCATTTAAATTTTAAAAGTAAGTAACAAATAAAGCTCAAATTTACAAATTAAAGGGCCCATGTCTTGGCCATTTCTACTGATCATAATTTCATTGTTGAGGTATACTAGAATAGATTTACATTGTTCAATGTTCCAAACTCACATTGGTTTCTCATACAGCATCTCTGTATAGTATGTGTATTCACTCTCTGTCCTACACGCCTTGTTGGAGCTCCTGCCCCCCCCCCCTCCCTATGAGCTCACTGTGCTCTGATTGGTCAGCTCGCCCAATCTGTTCTGATGACTCTCCCACCGTTACGGCGGAACATCATGACACCAGTAATGACAAATAGATGAGAATGCAGCGTGGTGTCTTGGTGCCGTGTTGGCGGGACGTTGCGGGGATCGCTGCTCCGCCCTTTGAGGCTCGAGGAGCCGACAGTGTGAGGTGGATTACTGGTGTCGTTTCCTGGTTGCTGCGTGGGGTCTGAGCGCCGCGGCTGAGAAAATATAAGGCTGAGTGTGTGTGTGTGTGTGTGTGCGGAGCTCCGCAGACCAATTGGTCCATTTGGACTCAGTGACGTCAACCTGCCCCGCAAGAAAAAAATGGAAAAAGAAAAATCTCCAACGAGGCGTTTTGGGGCATTATAGACACGTCTTTTCTGTGTTAGAGTTTTACTCGCTACAGGGTGTACTTTAAGGGTTTGTGACTTTGCAGAGCGTTTACATGCAGAAAAAGCTACATAACACACA
>NW_011348676.1:0-4331 GCF_000735185.1 Notothenia coriiceps
CTCTGTGCTCAAAAATATTCAAGTGTGCGCTCAATCGCATTTTCTATGCTCAACATGTTTCATTGCGTGCTCAGGATAGAGGCACAAATATAACGCCATACGTTTCCACCGTTTCCAGCGGTCTCGTGTGAACGGACACGTTAATTGAGCCGAATGCGTGTGAACGGAAGACTTTTTTGAAAACGTAAATGGGGTCTAAAACCAGTGTTTAGAAAGCAGAATGCTATCCCACTTGCCACAATCACATCAAATCATTAAAAGATCACTCTAAATATAGGCAGCTCTTATTGACTGATCTTTCCACTTTAATATCCACCACTCCTTGTATAGGAGGGGTCCAAAGCTGCTAATGTACCTGACAAACACTCCTCTGTTTAACTCAGATCTGTAGCTTTTTGAAATGCAGAGGCTGCTTATGATTCCAGCTCAAAGCGGACATGCCTTTCCCAGCATGCCTCAACCTGTTCCTGCTCTGTTGTTTCCTGTAAATCAACAAGCTGAAAGACCCTCAGATATCTCTCTCAACATCTCTTACCCCCCATCACTCTCTTTCTGCTCATTATGAAGCCTCATATTTTTCCATGGAGGCATAGAAGTCTTTTAGTGTCACATGGTTCGTACACTGTCCAATCCAGTGGCGAACCGTGTCTATCACAACTGGACCTTCTGTAATTCCCCCCATCAAGGATGTAGAATACCTTGGTTGAAGGATATTCTACTCAGGGACCCAGAACAAGATCTGATTGGTTGCTTTCTTTTCTAACACAAAACCTCTGAAAAGCGTAGTGCATGGTCCGAGAAGGACAAACAAATCAACGTAACACTGTAATATTACATTTTTTTACATTTTATTTATATAATTAAATCTATTTTTTGTTTGTTTTATCTGAGTGTTCCAGGGTATTCTCTGAATACCTTGAAGGCCCTGACAGTTTGCCACTGGCCCAATCACATATGACCACATCCTCTCTACAACACTAGAGACAGGCCATATAAAGCGAGTTTTGTAGAATTCATAATAGAAGGAGTTAATGAACATACATTTCTAGAAGTTTTACAGCAGCTGGAAACCACAGATAAATAATTGAAAGACAAAAATCAATTGCAATTTTGCACAATAGAAAAAATATTCGCAAGTTAAATTCATTCATTATTACCGTTCTTCTATAATGACATACTGTATATTACCGATTGTGTGGACAACACAATCACAAATCAAAATGTTCTGCTACAAAACAGAGCTATAAAATAAGAATGTGTGTCCATATAGAAAATCAGAACAAATGCAAATGATCTGGAGCAGTCAAATGAACAAATTAGTGAAACAGTTCTGAAAAGGAAATGAATAGAACAAATAATGTAAAGAAATATACAACGGAGGTTTGAGCACTAATGTGTTCATGACTTTTTGTTACGGGCTTTGGAGCATATATAATATATTGTACATATATTTTGCTTCTTTCTTGTGTTTTCATAGACAAAATCTTAAGATTTAAGATATTTTTAAAAGGGTTGGTGCGTAGGCTTCAGTCTACATCTTTTTAATCAGTACAAACCTGTACCACTATTTTAAAGTAATGACTTTTAAATGTTTATTTATTATTGTTATATGAGATTTATAAAATAATCTAGGCATCTCCTGGTTTACCTTAAAAAATATATCATACAGTGATTTGAAGATTAGAAAGCCCTAACACAGTCTTTTTCCCAGTGTGAATCACTTGGCATAATGTGACTATCACAGAAGTATCGTTGGGCCATTACGAACATTTTCTTCAACCCTGCCTCACTTCCTGGGGGCTTGGTTCGCCCAGATCGTTTTTCTGCCCATCTTTCAGTTTTGCTTTGCCATATTTAACCCATTGTCTCCTTCTGCCCCCCTGACTCTTGCTGGGTCTCTCTCACATATGCCTGATGAGGCCTGTTATTGAGAGTCAGTGATGCAGAGAGAGAGTTTACACAGAGAGGGAGACAGTTGGAGGGAACAGGACCAGAACGTTTGACAGAGTTATAGTTAATTTGTTGCTTCTTAGTCCATTAAAGCAATTACCTTCTGGGATGTCAGGCTGTGTCAAGTTAAATCACGTAGAGATCTTGATATGAATAATTTGCGATGCTTCTGTTCATGCTGTGGGGTTGTGTAAGGCAGTGGAAGATTAACGTTAATACTGCAGAGTTAGCAGGTAGAGATGTCCTGGCACAAACATCACAATAGAGTTATTTGTCTTGCCTCTTGTTTCGGCTGTGTTGCATACAATTAGGTGATCATCACAAGGAGCATAGATTTAGAAAAAAGTTTTAATATGTTAGGAGGGAAATATTGATTTCACACTGTCCCTATGTAAGAGACATACATGTAAGTTGAATAGTAGAGAATTTATAGATTTTTTGTTTGGCCCATAAAAATGTTGAGCGTTACAAAAAAAGTTATTGACTTAGGAAATGCCTAGACCTTTAATCAACCTCCACAGGATATGGTTGACTAAATAAGATAAAAGCTAGGACAAGGACATTTGACACAGGGCTAAGACTAAATATAAAAATAGCTTACAAAATGATCACTTGAGCCAAAACAATGATGTGTCATCCTAACATAGAAACATCTACAAGATCTTCATGACCTCCAGACAACCACAGGTAATCCTCCAAACATAAAGCATCCCAAGGGTGAAGGACTTTAAAAGGCGTTTATTACCATCAAGCTTAACTTTTCTACAACTGTGGACAAAGGTGTAATTGTTCACTACAAAGGACCTTTAACACATATTTGGCATGTTCTTATTACTGATTTGACTGTATGCCAATATATGACATCTCCAATAAGCTTGTAGTGTTGCCCGGTTCATTTATCATTAAGACAGTTTAACACATTACATGTCATTTGTTAGATGCTTTTATCCAAAGCGACTTTCATATATTCAGTACTGTGGACAATCCCCACAGAAGCAATTTGGGGTGAAATGTCTTGCCCAGGGACACAACGACATGCTGACTGCAGTGGGATTCAAACTTGCTACCCCCTGATTCGAAGTACAGCACTCTATCCACTGAGCCACAGCCTTATTAGCTCTTGTTCCATAGTGGCGCGTGCTGGTAAAACAGGCTTGATATGAATAAGCAAAAAGTGAAAATGATGTGCTTAAACTGTCATGTTCATGTCTTCATAGCTTACAAGTGTTGCAGTGCTTTACTAGTAAACTATGTATGTGTTTGCTGTGCACAAAAACTCATTCAAGAAGTTGTCATAAATACAGTGTCAAATGGATTGATGAGGAAACGACATGGGTAACTGAGCAGCAAGTCTCGCGACAGTTTTCACAAAGTTTTGTAAATTGAGGGTGGCACATGTTATTGGCAAAGAAAAATCTAGCAGGAGATGGTACAGTGCAAATCAGAGAGATACAGTATGTCCCACGTTTTTTGAGCAAGTCCACGATCCAGTCTTATGTCAAGGTCTGTCCACCCAACCTTCGCGCCAGCTGCGGCGCCACTTCGTCCCGGATCCTATCCGCCAGCCTCTCACCAGTTATCCGTCGCAATGTCCAAGGCCTTCATGGTCACGTTTTACACATCCTTGAAGCACAGCAATAGTGGTACGTCCTCTGGCCTCCTGGAACCAGCGCTCAGTCGCTGTATACAGATGTCCGTTTGGCAGGCGGCACATCTGGCATTTCTGCGAGGTGACCAAGCCACCGCAGCCTCCTGACCTTCAGTGTTTGAAACATTGACTTGATTGCCCGTACGCGCCAGCCACCGCCTCGTTCGTGACCTGTGTCCCGCATGTGATCCCCGAGGAATGTTGACCGCAGGCACCGCGATGTGAAAAGCATTTATAGCCTCTCTTTCGTGCACCGCGCGTAAGTGACCACGCCTCAGCGAACACCACATACAAGCCAGGACGGCATAGAACCACGCAACATTGGTAGATGCGTGTCACTATAGTGCGCTCAAGGTGAGCTATATCTTGCCCAATGGGTTGCCATGAGGACACAAACTTATTATTTTTTAGGCCTCTCCAATTATTTACCCCGTACTAGGATTGTTGATGTGTAAACCAAATCTCAAGTTACTCAAATATATTGCTGCTTCTATTTTCTATGGAAATAAAGCCCGGGTTTCCACTGTAGTAATGTAAGAAGTTAGCTGGCAACAAAATGACTAACAATTGGAGACAATTCATTAGAAGCAGACAAAGAACACATTCATTACTACAATTTGCTTATTAGTGGTTTTAGTTATGGAACTAAAAACAGACCGACACAATCACATCTGTTACCCCTACTCAAGCAGACATACCATCTGATAAATAATCATCATGTATGAGGAAAATG
>NW_011348676.1:4376-16635 GCF_000735185.1 Notothenia coriiceps
CGACAGCTGACTGCAGTGATTTAAACTGTGGACAGAGTCCCTGATCCGGACACCAACGCCTACCACTGCGCCACACGCCTCCCATTACTACTTTTGAACAACTTCCACATTAACAGCCCCTGCCCACGCCGTAAATAAATCACCAAAACGATATTTTGTTAAATAATACAGCTTGCACACACCCCCTAGCATGACCTGTGGGATGCAAGACAACATGCTGTACAGTCTCTCGTCACCTCCCCAGTATGCAGCGCTTGTATTTCTTCTGCCCCTACATGAACATGCTCCCCATCATGTGACATCCACCGCCCTCCACTCTCATCATGTCCGTAAAGCCGTGATTCCTGTACCTTCCATCGCGTCAAGGGCAGAACATCCAACAGTGTCAACTTCCAGGTGAACATATGACATGCTCTGATTGGAGTAGGCCCTCTGATATAGGAGGGGCAAATGTGGACAGCCTGTCATCTGCTGCCCGCAGCTCCTACTTAAGGCCCACACCAAACATTTAAATGTCCAAAATCATCATCATTCGTGTAATTCCTAGCTTTTTTGTTTGTTCTTGGTGAGACTGGGGGTATACTACGAAGCTGGTTCAACCTAACCTGGATATTTTAGTTACGGTTGGCCTATCCCAAACAAACGCGCTCTCCGCTAAACGGTACTACCGATGCGGTATCAAGTGGTATTCGCCAGCAGCCGGTCCTATCTAGTTAGGTTGCGCGTTCACATGAAAAGGTGGATTTGGAGCATCGACCAATCACAAACATGGACAAGCGGACGACAGCGCAGCATCATACTTCCTGAAGCAAAAGGTCAACATACTGATAGACATCATATGAGAGAACTTTAAACTTAAACATCCATGACCTTAAACACTTGTCCAGGGATAATAAGCACATGCACCTGCAAGTGAATACAGCTGGTAGAGAAAAAGTGTTGAATGCGTACATTAACAGGTTTAGGAATCACTGCCCCGTCTAAAGACACAGGACACAGTGGATCTAACTTAATACATTTGCTCGAGTGTTTCGTCAACTAATTGTTGCTTAAAAAAATACTTCTGCATACAGTAAAGTGACCACTGTGATGTTGCACGCCAGATACGCTCAGCTGACTCAGATAAGGATATATAATGATACATTAATGACTGTGATAATGTCGGCGGACTGACTACATGTTACTCTGATCCGGTACATTTGCTGGCAGATAGTAAGTAAGCTTCTTAACACTAATGTTAATAATAGTCAATTGGCCTGAAAGGAGGTGATACTATTAAGTTCACTTCACAGGTCAGTCCGCGATTTTGCCCGCCCGTCTTCCTGCAACGGTAGCTTTTCTGTTCCTTCTCCGTAATAACTTATCGCTTTAAAACACGCACACATGAGCCTGATGGTCAGCAAAGCAGTGCTTTCACTGAGTTGAGCTCTTACCGCAACCTAACCTGGTCACGACAGGGTTAGCCCGCACAGCCTAGGTACCATGGAGATCTAGCCTGCTAAAAAGAAACCACTTCGAGGACCTGAACCTCACCCACAATAATACGAGTACTGAATGGCAGCAAAGTGATAGGAGAGCCAATAAGGCAAAAAGAGAACGTAAACACGGAAGATCGACGCGCTCCTCGATATTCCTGATATCACGGCCAACAAGCAGAGAATCTCGCTCTCGCAGTGTAATACCGCCCCCGGATCATGACAGAAAAAATGCAGAGATCTTGTATCACGCATTTCGCATACTCAAGTGAGAAGCACATATACTGCGGCAAAGCAGCTCCCAAGAAAATTGTTACGGGACATTAGACAAGAGAAAGCACACTAATTACTGGATACAAAGATAGGGGAGAAGGACGAGACAAACCCAGACGAACACCGTGAAGAACAAAAGAAATTGAGGAGCAGTAGACATTCAGGACATACGAGAAGCGGTCCAAAACACAAATGGCACGGCACTAAAATCCTCTTACCACATGAGAGACAGAATAACCAACACGCGGTAAATGAGTAACTAAAAATTTAACGCCTGACACAATAGGATATGGGTGTACAGTTATCTCTCTGATATATTAAGACCATCTCATCTAAGAGAATTCCAAGAGTACATGTACACTCTAACAATCAGAGAGTAAGAATCAGTTCTATCGAGAACCAGTATATATAATTATAAAGTAGATAGGAGTCGAATAACACTGCAGACATTATATACTTATTGCGGAACCACCGCCAGCTTGACCAAAACATGAATGAGATAAATAAGAGCCAGAGGAGGAGGGAGGGAGGGAGGCTCTTATACCTCATTCACACACAGAGCGAATATAAATCTCTTAATAAAATTCAAACACAGTTGCAGGCCGATTATCGCGACGCTGGACTAGCTGAAACACACCACCGGTCGTTTTCCGCGTTCCAACCACATCCTTAAGATAATGCAACCAGCCTGGCAGCCAGCTGACTTCCTCTTCTAGTTCGCGGATACCTCCGTTCGTCATCGAAGCGACGCAAACATAGTGTCCGGCCAGAGCCAAAGACCGACACACACTCAGCCCATCTACAATCACGCTTTACCGTTCTGAACCAGACGACGGTACTAGATGAGCAGCCGCCGGCTATCCATCTCCTCGAACAATACATCCACAAATATCCGGGGACAGTTCTTGCCAGTGATTTAATGGCGACACACGAATTACCACAGCAACTGACCTTGCGAGTAGAAACTTAACAAACAGCAGGGCGGCGCACAAAAGAAACATAACAACAAACATCCTGTAACTTGCATGGACATTCAGTTCATCCCAGAGCGAAAGAGGACCTACAGAGAAGGGCCTGGACATACACTAATCCGGTCCATTGGCAGGAATTGTGATTCGGTTCTCAAGCGTCCAGGACCGCGGCGACGTTAGGCTAATGAAGCAGGCATGGAAAGTTTACCCAGCAAAACTGTATTATCAACCATCACTAGACACCTACACAGTGTACACAAGGACAGCACCATCACGAACTTCGTCGTGTCACCATGAGAAGAGTACCGGGTACACTAAACCGAAGAACCGTGGATCACCTGAGACCTGACGAGTCTAGGATAGAGCAGAACCGAGCCACTTATTGCAGAGTGGATGATATTAGAGAAAGTAGCATAAAAGACCATCAACCTAGATATCACACCGGAAGTACACCTACACGAAAGCACACAACGTCTCCACTAACTTAAAAGGAAGTCAAATTTTTAAAGCCAGACCTTAATCCAAGGCCTCAGACCACTACATATTATACTGAAAACTCGAGCAAAGCAGTCGAAGAACCTTCAGCAATCAAGCGCAACCTATCCAGGGCACAAAATTCTAAAAACTGAATCGAATAAGGAGCGAATAACATCACTTTAAAATCATTCAAGAAAAAAATCATCACGGTTGCGTAAACTAAAGATAAAGTGGCATCACATATGAATCACCAGTACTTCAATTTTAAGTACTAATAAAATGAATACATTTAACACTTCATAGTAAACAAAATTATTCCAAGAATAAAGATACAAATGTGATTTAATTAACAATTTATTTCAGTACTACAAGTCTATTTTCTCTCTAATCAACTGAAGCAACATCCATTTGTTCTATCATTATGTTAAAGAACGTCACTACCTTTCTCGGCATGTACTTAATATCATCAGAAATTGACAAACAACAGAGATACAACCCGACACTTATATAGGAAAAAGTCGGCGAGGCAGTCCAACCCATGCGTGGACCCAGTCCTGCAGAACTCCCGCCCTGTGCACGCCTTTTATAACGGTCAGTGGCCGTCCGCTTATAGCAAACACAGTTCCTCAAATGAGGCTCATCTGAGGCCTCAGGAGGGTGTACATAAGAGCATGAAGAAATGAACTAGATACTAAGACCCAACTTAGACGCTAATTGGGATCACGCTATACTAACTTCTCGTTCACAGCCACTACACCAAAGTAAACCTAAATGCCGCTATACGCTAGTTTAGCATAATCATAAACCGCGATCATGTTCAGATACTCAGCGTCATAGCGGTCTACACCATCATAATACATGGCCCACCGAGTAACAAGGACGTAGGAAATCACTCGGCCCACTTGTGAGTATATTGAACAACATCAAGAATCGAGCCATCAGAGTAAAGCAACAAACACATGTGCAACAGCACGAAGTCATAGAGATAAGCGCTGGCGCGAGGAAATGGCTGCAGATTATTACACGACCGAAATGGAATCAGGGACTTCCCAGACACATACGACCACTAACTCCAGGCAAAGCCACACACTGTTTTTACAAGAGAGAGGGACGCCAAGTTGGTAATCCGTCCACCTTTGAGCAAAACTAAAAAGCCGCGGACATTGCCAGCTACCAGGAGTATATTTACAGCGAGACATCTTTTAGAAATAATTCTGGTTACTGTAGACATTAAACCATCACAGTTCCTGCGAAGGTAATTATAGGCTATTTATACGGTTAAAAGTCTGACGCTTCACAGCACACAGCCAAGGCTGCCATCGTCAACGTCCTCCATGTTGGAGAAAACATGCAACACTGCTATCAAGCGCTGGCAGTGAAAGCGCATGGAAAATGATCCCCGGGGATTGTTCAGAAAGAATCTGAATTTTACCAACAACTAGAATACCAATTAGAAACTTGCATACCATTACAACTCCCTGTAATTAACATGAGATCTTGGAAATTCCGCCGTTCTTTCTAATTACACGGTGGAAATCAGAAAGAAAAGCACAGCTCGCGAATATGCTTGGATGTTAAAATCATATGGAATACAAGGAACCGCGCCATCGAGTTGTTGTACACCCCAGACCTAAGCAAGTTTTACAGAGCTGAGCCGTAAAGTAATAAAGAGCGAACTAGCAGTATTACCGATGTGACCTGAGGATGATGATCAGAGGCCTTACTAAGTCGTACAGGGCGCAACGCGAGAGAGGCAGTACACGGCGTATGAACGCGTCAAGCAAATCTAGAGGAGCACGAGTCACACACGAGAGCGGCAACACTGATGAACATGGCCCTTTACTGCATGTATTAGCTCGCATCACTGCTCCCTCTTCACATAAACGAGGCTGAATAGAGATAACAACAACACAGGGACGAAAGAGACGAGACACGTTAACCCACCATCACCATCCAGTTTAATGCCCAACCGTTCTCACCGCCGACACCCACTACAACTCCTCCAAAGCCACTTAGTTTGTCCGTATATAATTACACTACAGTACAACACACTAGTCCTTTCTTTACTCACAGCGAACAAGCTAACCCGCGACAGACGTATGTTGCCCCCTTCGGATATTTTTTTTTTTACTGACAGAGCAGAGACGTCCATGTCACTCTTATGTTCTTTTTTTCATAGTAAGGGGCCACAAGATGACTGTTGCTCTGTCTGGTCGTGAAGTTGCCAGTAGAGGTAGTGGCAGTTCGAGGAGAGTAGGAAAGATGATACTGTAGGATATGTTCTAGGCCCGCTCCCAGCCGAGTAACTGAACACAATGTGATGTCCGAGCAACATTGTTTTTCAAATACCACACATAACAAAATCTGATTCTGCCATAGATCAAGTTGTTATATCCACAAATGGTACTAGAGAGGAAAATAGAATAGAAAGTACTCAAATCCGACATGATCTCATTAGAGTAACAAACGACACCTGCACCGAACGAACGATATCTACATAAACAAATCCCACACACACCACACACACACACACACACACACACACACACACACACACACAACACACACACACCACACACACACACACAACACACACACACACACACACACACACACACACACACACACACACAGCAACACACACACACACGCCGGGCGACACGACAGATTCTTCATAAAAACTAACCACGCTTATTAACTGTGGGCGCACCGTAATAAACCGTTCGCACGAGAAGGTATCCCGTGCGAACGAGAAGGTATCTCGTGCGAACGAGAAAGTAAAACGTGGCCACGTTTTATTTATTTTTCTCACTATGAACCCTCCAGGGCTCCGTATCAAATCAAATCAAATCAAGTTTTATTTATACAACACATTTATAAACGATTTTTGGTCGAGCCAAAGTGCTGTACATATAATAAAAATAGCCTACAGTAGAGACACTTTACAGCAAATACAACAGCACAGATTGTTCAGAATACCAGTATGAGAAAAAACGACACCCTCTGTCCTTAGACCCTCACATCGTACAAGGAACAACTTCCAGAGAAAACCCACAGTTTAAAGGGAAAAAATGGGAGAAACCTCAGGGAGAGCAACAGAGAAGGGATCCCTCTCCCAGGACGGACAGACGTGCAATAGATTCCGTGTGTAAATCGAAGAGATAATACATTATACAGCGTAGGTAGTCCAAATGTTAGGAAATGCATGTCTCTATAAAAAGAAGATGAATCTACGAAGATGTCAACTACAATCCTGTGGGAGCCTTCAGGGAAGCAGCATGACGAGACCCAGGCAGGACCACAGTGATAGGTTTAGCCACGACCCGAAGTCCACGACTTAATCCAGAACACAGGATAGAGGATCCAGGACACAGGACCACAGCAAGAAGATCAGCCTCGACTCCGGATCCCGGCGTAGATATAGACACAAAACAAGAAAAAATGTGGCTGGGTTAATCGGAACAAGAGAATACACAGGCACAGACAGACAGACAGACAGACAGACAGACAGACAGAAGAACAAGCACTCCCTTAGAATATATAATTAATATCTCTGCAATAAGGGCCAAATTGGCGCAAAAATAATCTTAGAGGGGCCCTACTATGCTCATTGTCCTTTAATGTTCAAAAAGATCTTTATTTTTCTCATACTGCCTGTGCTGCTGCACCTCTTTTCACCCTCTGTCTGGCCCAGTCTGCTCTGATTGGTTAGCTGGCCGGCTCTGTGGTGATTGGTCAACCATTTAGAGATGTCCCGCCCATATGCCTATCATTTACAATGAATTGTGGCGCTGGCCAATATAAGGGGCGAGTGTTACATAGTGATGTCACTATGTGTGGAAGAGAAACTCCATCTGGAGGGATCTTAGGGATGTTAGCCTTTGCAGACCATTTACAAAACCTATCACACACTACAGGGAAGGGAAAACACAGAAAAACCAAGTGCCCTTTCATAACAAAAAAGACACATTTACGTAGTGCAGTCATACTATTAAAATGAATTAAGTGAGATGACTTTAGAAATATATTAGAAATGTTGCTCTTCGACCTAAATTCCTATAAGCACTATGAAGCTGTAACAGAGTGACTCTCTGATGATGGCTAATTGCATTAGGATGGATGTGCTATTCTGTAGAAAGAAATCCTTTTCAGAGATGAGGGCAGATTTATGCTGGGATTAGGGAGGCTGGATGAAGAAGGCAAGCGTGCATGTACAAAAACACACATTCACTTACATGTACAAGTGGGCATGTGTGCAGCCATGGTCACGTACGTCCACACAACCTTTTTTTCAAATCTCAGTCAAGTCTCTTTATTGGCATTGTTGTTGTTAGCAGCTTAATCACCCTGACAACAACCTAATTAAGAAATGCTGCCCTGGAATCCACTGGTTCTCTGCGCCAATGTACCCTCATCTGCCTCTTTCCCTCTCCCTGTTCCCCTCTTTGTGGCACGCTCTCAAATGCACCCCCCTTTTGCCCTCTCTCAGCATCCCCCTCGCTCTCTGCCGGCCCCCTTCTTTGTCCCTCAACCCTGCCATGCCGTTTGAGGGCTCTCTCCACCGTATACCCACTTATCTCACCTGAGCCTTCCTTTCTCTAACTTCTCTGTGACACCCCTTAAGATCCAAGCCCTTACTCTTGGCTGCAGTCCCCACATTCTTCTATCTTTCCCATGCCCTCTGCTTTCCACTTCTTCCTCCACTTCTTCCTCTGCCACATCAATGTCTGCTTTTTACCAGCAAGCTGTGTGTTTTCCCTCAGTTGTCCCTAATTTCACCACTCCATTTAGGAATGGCAATAGAGCATGCTATCCTGGAAGTTCACGTTGCATGGGTCAAAAAGCAATGGCATTTCCATTTGATTTCTGAAAAATATTGCAGAAAATAAGATCTTCAGCAAACCTATGCTTCTGATGCTTACACGTTTTGTTCGGATGAAAATCTTCACAAAATAACACCACTTGATTTTTGAAGTGTAAATGCAATCTCCAGTTGAAAATGCAACCAAACTGCATCGTGGTCAAATGGCTGCTCATCACCACCGCTAATCTAAAGGCTCAAACTATGTTTGACGTGAAGACGTTTTGTAGTCTCATTGAATCCCCTTGTTATTTACTACCGTATTTGATTTCATAGAACAAAAGATGAAAGTCTCTTGAGCTTGTCTTACTGCAAACCTTATTTTTGCATCTAACCAAAAATGTATTTCAAATCATTGACTTTGAAATGAGGAGTAAAATGCAATCTCATTTCCATGTTAAATGCCTCAGTCCTGCACCACGCGTAATGGCAAAATTAATTAACCGGATATGATACTATTTATTGTTTTTGAACTTACAAAAGTCTTCCAGCTGGTATAATAGTTGTCTTTACCCAAGTAATTATATCCACATTAGTGATGATTATTTTAAAAGGCCCTAATACAATATAGTTGCAACATTGTGATCAAGGTATTTGGTGAAACATTTTCTGATATTTGATTATTCTCTATATTGCCCAACCCTGCTTCCACTTCCTTTTTTCTTTTGACCCAGTGGAAAAACAAGCCAGTCCCCTCTGGCTTTTGTTCCTGGTTCACACTGGTATTGGCACACAGGGGCACTTTTAGATTTGCATCATTTCAGCTTGACAGATGAAATCTGAAGAAGCAGCTCTATCACAGAGGCTTGAGTGACACGGTACAACATGGCTACCAGCAACTAGACACAACCTGCAGATGCACTTAAATCCTTTAAATTTTCTCCCTTGTAGTACAACATCAACCGGCAGTTTATTTTACATTTTGACTTTTTTGCTGAAAAAAATCACCATGCTTGCTAGTTATTTTCATCTGTTAAACATTTTAATTATTTATTATTATCATATGTAAAACATCTGAGGGAAACCTTCCATGCCAGCGAATTTCTACAGGAGTAAATGTATGTTTTGTACCTCAACAGGAATCAGACAAGTGCTTCGAGTGTAACTCCCAGCATCCCTACGACCGGTACCGCCACAGAAACAGCCACCGCATCGAAAACGTCATCTACCTCATGGACAGGGATGAAAGCAACACCTGGTGGCAGTCTGTAAACGGTGTGTGCATGTGTATTTACAAAAAATGCTATATAAAAAGTGGGTGTAGACACCTTTACGTCACCCATTGGTTTGTGTAATATGGTTTTAATGTCCCAAAGGAAGCAAGAGGGGTTTTAGGGCACCTTCTTATGTAAGCTAAAGCACATGTTGTTTGCATAGCAAGCCACATCTTCAAAGATCTTAGCTGAATAACTTAGAAAGTAATGATATAAGAAACTATGTTAGCCTCTCATAATGCAAAGTTTACCTTCAATTAGGACTTCTTACAAAACATCCTGTGTAAACAAGCTAACTGCTTACAGTAAGGGGATATTTTTTTGTTCTACTTGATGTGTAAGCCCAGGTCTAAATGTAAACGTATCTAAACCCTTTAAACTGAGATGTTCTGTGTTACTTTATGCCTTGTTGGGTTTTCTAACTGTAATGTTCTGACTCTAAATGTGTATTGTGATGATAAACTCATCGGGAAAATCTTTTCTGAGGTAATAGATCAAGTTGGGAATAGGGATATTTTCTCATAGACTCGGTGTGTTTACTGAGAGTCTCTAAATGTGAGCAATAAATGTGCTCTTCTTGTTGTGGATTATATCCCTATGGTAAAAAATGTAACCAAGTAATTACCGTCTATATCAAAACCCTTGTGAATGCTGTTGGGATGCATTGACAAGAGATATAGAATAAATCTATAACCTCGTAGTGGTCATTTTGAAAGAGACTAACTTTTGGAGATGAGACTTCTCCATCACTTGTGTTGTTATGACAATGAGTGACAGTTGTTTCCTCCACAGGAGAGGAGAATGTCAGCATCAGGATGAACCTGGAGGCTGAATTCCACTTCACACATCTCATCATGAAGTTTAAGGTACAAACACTCAGTTGCATGTATATTGGGATCTGTGTGTGTGTGTGTGTGTATGTGTGTGTGTGTGTGTGTGTGTGTGTGTGTGTGTGTGTGTGTGTGTGTGTGTGTGTCTGTGGACCTCTGTTTAGGTGCTTAAGGACTTATTTCCCTCTTCTGCCCCTCAGACCTTCCGACCTGCAGCTATGATCATCGAGCGTTCGGCAGATTTTGGCCGCACATGGCGCCCCTACCGCTACTTTGCCTCAAACTGTACCAAGACGTTTCCCGGCACCCCCGCTAACGGCCTGCGCCACATCAACGACGTAATCTGTGAGGAGCGCTACTCTGACATCGAACCTTCCACCAATGGAGAGGTAAGAACTAGAAGAAGTGCTCGTAAAAAATAAAGCCGGTGATGTTCAACAATTATCTTGCTGTTAAAGTGATAGTTCCGATTTTTTTTAGAATTTGATGACGTTCTTAACAAGAGAAAGATATTAACCTACAGTGGATGGTGGATGGCACTCCCTCAGTCATGAGGAACAGAGAGAAGTACACATGGAAAAACATTGGGCCTCCTAAAAACATCCATATCATTTTAAGTGTACACTATTTTAGGGACATTTGTCACCGTTGCAAACTGGACGATGATCCATTTATTCAATTAAGCTTAAAATAACTAATGTCTGTCTCGGTCAGAATTTTGAGAAATGTGTTAGCAAACAGTATGCCTGCTTTGGTTTCATTCGTTTTTTGTAGCTTTCCATGATCTTCTCTCATCCCACATCTTATAGAATTTCTCTGAAAAATGTTTTTCTTTAATTAAGGTGATTTACAAAGTTTTGGATCCAGCCATTTATGTGAAAGACCCCTACAGCTTGGACATTCAAGGTCAGTGAGACTCTAAAGTCTAAATATGGATGGCTGACACTGTTACTAGCAGTGCAACATAGTGTTCTATCAGAAGTTAACACTAATGCAGGATGACTACCGCTCCTCCTGGTTTAATCTTTGCAGAGATGCTGGAAATCACAATGAGTCCAAACTGATACAAAAATAAATATCCTCACCCTTTGCTCTATGCAGTGTTACACACTCTGGTGAAGGTCTGTTGGACTGAAAGCCCAAATAAAATGTAACACTTCCTAGATCTCAGTCAGAGGAAGACTCAATTTTATAGTAAAAATAAATAAATACAATAAAATTAAAATAAAAACATGTATGCAAACGTATAGAATTAAAAGTAAATATCTCCAAATAAATATATACAATATATACAGTAGTTAAAGAATTTGAATAATGTTATGAATTCTGAAAAACAGATTATTGATCCTAATGAACAGTGTAATAATAATCATTCCAAAGTGGTGTGAGAACAATTGATTGAAGTCAGATTCAACTGTCAAGTATTGCACAGTTGAATTATTGCACAGGTTACACAGCCTAATTAGAGTACATATATTACATATACTGTCAAACGATTACAATTTTTTATCAGATTAATCACAGCTTAAAAATTAATTAATCATGATTAATCACCATTCGAACTATGTCCAAAATATGCCATTTCTTTATGTATATTGTTGTTGGAATGGAAAGATAAATGAAAGAAGGCGGATATATCCATTTAACATACAGTATGGTATGTTTATTATAACATTGTTCTGTGTGTCAAAAATGTAAAGACAGCCCACACACCTATCAATCATCAAACCGTGGGGTCTTATTTCATTACGTGTTGATTTCTATCAACACGTAATGTTGTATCGATGTATATAGAGATGTGCTACACAGCAAAAGTATTCTCCGTCGGGACTTCCTGCAACAACACCACGCCGTTATCTTGATTCTGATTGGCCAGAAGACATTATCAAAGATGTTCTATTGAGAAGACGATCACTACGTGACAAAAGTTTTCAAAACCGTTTCTAGTCTTCGGTATTTCCAGACAAGTTGCTACTGAAATCAATCTTACTAACTGCTGTCTGTGCAATTTACTCCGCGCGAGTTGGCAGACTTTATTTTGCTTACTTTAACATGGTGGGGCTAAGCCATTTCTTGGTATGGCTGTAGCCTACCCCAGCCATACCCTGGCGCTGCCACTGGCTGGATGTATGGGGCGGGCCATTCTGCGCATGCGTTA